>NC_062544.1:159661370-159961370 GCF_016906955.1 Phacochoerus africanus | reverse complement strand
CTGCTTGTGCCATGTCTCCTGCACGCAGCTCATAGCCACCGTGGCCCTTAGCCTCCGACTTTGCTCGCCAAGGATGCAAATACCATTCTAATTCTCACCAAGGCATCATTTAAAAGATTCTTACACACTTGGAACCTGTTGTGTATATCTACACCCTGTGTATATTGGGTTTTGCTTCTTGCTTCTTCTGGGGCATTTGGTTCTCCCCAGCCCCCACCCCCACGCCATCCCCACCCCAAGACTTCGCCCTGTGAGACTGAGGTTGCCCGAGGGCTGCAGCTTGACCACATCTTGCCAGGTGCCCTTGGGCCTCGGCACCCGGCTTCTGCAGACTGAGGTCGCTGGTCTCCGGGCTTCAAGGCCGCCCCCACCCGCAGGGACAGGGCTCTGGAAGGGAAACTGCGGCGTGGCGAAGTCGCCTTGAGGCCTCACAGCCTCGAGGCTGCCATCTGCTGGCACCAAGCGACTTCATCGCCGCCTCCCTCAGCGGCCCAGGAGCTGAGCGAACGAGAGAAGCGCGCTCAAAGCAAGGCGACCCGACAGCGCAGAGCTGGCGACTCCACTCTCGCTGGATCCCAGGAGTGGCCGCTGCACCTTCAACCACAGCAGATATCCTCCTATATTTCTCACTTTCTGGCCCCTGCTCCCACGGGCACCGGAGACTCCAACCAGGGAGATGTTCAGGGAGCCCAAGCTCTACTCTTGCAGTCCAGCTGCTCTGGAGCTTTCACCGGGATCCTGAAGCCACCGGCCCTCGGCCCTCGGGGCAGCGAGGTGAGGCCTGGTAAGCCGTAACCTGCAGACACCCACCTGGAGCGTCCCCGCAGGCCATTGGTGGACTCTGGGAACCCTGGGGAGAGCTGGGCTCAGGCCCCTTTACGCTCAGCACCGTGGCATTGATTGGCACCCCTGGGTCAAGCCCTGAAAACTCTGCCCTCCCACCTTGAACGACTTTCCAACTCCACTTAATAGTCGTCTTGGCCTTGGCGCTTGGCTGCTTCTATTTCTCACGGTGCACTTGTCTCCTCATTCAAATTAAGAAGGCTCAAGGTTGGGAAGAAACCCGGTTCCCAATCCGCACAGCACATGGCCTCACTCAGAGTGTGCCCAGTGGTGAAAGAACTGGTTCAAGATGCCTCAGATGGTCACTCTTGAAATAAGCCTTAGGCAGTGAGATGGGTAGACACTTCTGCCTGCTGAAATCCACGGTGAGATAAAAATTATTCAGTACTCATACCTGTGCACTTAGAATGCTGTATATTAGGACTTTGCACGTTTTCACGTTCCCCCCATTTACAAAGATAACTCAAATAGAAGAAAACTGGGAAAATAGAATATTAAGATGCACAAATAAAACAAAAGTTTTCCCACCCCTCCTCCACAAGGTAATAGCAGTTAACATTTTGGTGACTTTCTGCTGATCTTTTATTTATATATGTTAACAAGTATAATTTCCATAATTAAAAGAATGTATTATATAGAATTTGCCATTTTGTATTCTACTTTTAATCTTTCACCATGGGGTTTCTCCATATATTCTTTGAAAGACTGACTTTCAATGACTGCTTAATAATCCATCATATAGGTGAGCCATAATTTTTTTATATAACAACACTAATCCGCTTTGTTTCAGGTCTAGGAAAGAGACACTCTTGGTCACTAAATATATACTCAGTAGTCGATCAATAAATCTTGAATCTTGCTAGCCCAAAAAAAGGAGTGTTGTGGTCCCATTCTTAGGGCACAAATAATCTACCCAGAAATTTGCCTGGAACTGAGAGAGGGCCTTCCAGACCCTGCTGACAGCTCTTTCTCTTTGCTGGAGACCAGTGGAGCTGGGGTGCTGGAGTTAATGTTCTGAAAGAAAGCAGGCCCTAGCAATGTGCCTGAAGAGCTGCCCTGGCCTGCCTCTAGGACCAAAGCCCTATATCCCTAGTTGGCACTCAAGATGGTATCTGTGTTTCTGCGTCCAGCATCTTATAAAAGGAGTCAAACATGAATTTATTTGGATCCTGGGTCTTCCCTTAGAGGCTGTGTGACCTCAGAAAAGCTCTTCAACCTCTCTGAACCTCATTCTAAAAATTAGAATAATAATGCAACCACACTGAGCTTTTTTATAGCTTGCAAACAAATGATTACATAGCTTAGCCTGGTGCCTTAACAGGCTATCCTCAATACATGGTAGCTACTGCTCCTACTGCCTCTGCAGCTGCTACTGCTATTGCTTCTGGCATTAGCTTTGGTCTTGGGGATCGCTGCAGTTGCCCTCTCCCTCAACTCCTGACCCTGTTGCTACTGTTAAACACAAGCCTGAATCCTGGCACTAAGCCGGGTCCAGGTTCTCAGGGCTGAAGGAGTCATTTCCAGCACTCTGGTTGGGCTGCTCAGGACCTACTGACAATCAGGCCTGGGCTTGGACTGTTTATACTAGAACCGTTAAAACAGGAAAATATGCAAACCCTTCATTCACAGGGATCCGGCTATTGTTGGGTCAGAAATGATATTTTTGTTTCTAAAATAAAAAGTACATTTGCTGCTTTACTCACACACATAGAGACACATTTGGGGTTGAGGGGGAGTTGTGTCTACAGACAAAGTAAACGATCTGGTTCATTTGACCAGCTCGACAAGACTGAACTTCACTGGGCTCTGTTTTATATGTCCACAGACGGAGCTCTTATCCACCTCCTGAACAAAATGCCTTTAAAATCCATCTCCCAGACATGGGGGGGAGGAGAGAGGAATACCACCTCCATCTAGAAAAGAGGCCGTGGGGGAATTTCATAAATCATTAATTCAGCCAGCCTGATCCCCATAGGCTCAACTTCACATCAAAATCTCACAGAGAAAGTTTTATTATTTTTAATTTTTTGCTTTCTAGGGCTGCAGGTACTGCATATGGAAGTTCCCAGGCTAGGGGTTGAATCAGAGCTGCATCTGCCAGCCTATGCCACAGTCACATCGATGTGAGATCCGAGCCATGTCTGCGACTTACACCACAGCTCAGGGTGATGCCAGATCCTTAACCTACTGAGCGAGGCCAGGGATCAAACCCACATCCTCATGGATACTAGTGGGTTCATAACCTTCTGAACCACAACAGGAACGCTCTCACAGAGAAAGTTTTAAAGGAAAGATGTCATGATCCTCTTCAAACTGGATAGCTTTTGCTTCTCTGGGGCTGGTGCTTGGCAATCTTTATGTGTCAGTCAATTCCTCCAGGTGATTCTGATGAAACCCATGGAGCCACATTAAGGAACCACTGCTGTTCCCAATTGAATTGAAAGCTGGGGTTTCTCCAAGTGGACTCCGGAAAATACAGATTCCAAAGAATCTTCCATTGGGACCACATGGAGTTACAAAAAGCCTGGTTCAAACACCGGATGTGTGTGAGAGTGTATGTGTGTTTGTGTGTGTGAGTGTATGTATGTAAGCGTGTGGGGGCGAGGGGGTGAGCGCATGTTTGTTTTTGTGTGCTTTTGTTGTACTGTTGCCTGTGCATGTGTCAGGCCTCTTTGGTCACAAGTAACATAAACCAACTAGAGCTGGCTTAAACCAAACAGTAGGAGTGGGGCGGGGTGGGGGTGGGGGTTGTTCTAAGGATTTGTAGGTGACCTCTGGAGACCCTGGCAGGGTGGCAGCCAGACTTTCTGAAGGGCTAAGACAAGGACTGTGGTGACGGCAGGAAGCCAGGTAGCTTCTCTCTACAGATCAACTTTTCTTGCTGCTCTGACCAGACCTCTGCTCTGTTCAAGGGAGAAGCCCCACTCTAGGTAAAATCTGAGTCCCAATTCCACTTTCCTGTGAGAGAGAAACTGGCTCACCTGGGTTGGGTCCTGTCTACTGGAGCTGAAGGGGAGGATCTGACGGGAGTTTCTGCTTGCTGGGGAGAGAGTGGTCATGGCCCTCATGAAAGGCTAAGCAGATACCACCCCCCAGAAAATCTGATTTGCTTCAGTGGGGCCCCTCCAATCACTCAGTTGGTAGCTCAGGGGTTCTTGATGCTAGCCGCACTCCAAAAATCTCCTGGGGAGCCTTAAAAAGTATTGTGCCCAGGGGTGTACACGTGGGGTGTACCCAGGGCATCAGTATTTTTCAAAGCAACGCTGGTGATTCCAGCATGCAATAGCAATAACTAAATAGGGAACCTAGAGCCAATTTAGCCATTTCCTAAATATACGGTCTCAAAGTACAACCAATTAGGAGGAAAAATATGAAAACCTAATGGGTTGCACATGGGTTATTTTCATTTAATTGGAGACTGACATCCTAATCCCAAAGTTAAATGCCATGATTATTCACATTTGACATTTTCTAAACCTCTTGGTGTAAATGTTCAGTTACATTCCTAAAGAAACTTGCCTTTTCTGGAGATCCTGAGGTACCAAAAACAAAAGCTGTCTCCCCATGGCTTTGGTTGACCTGCCCCTCCTTTTCCAAGGTCTCCAGCTTGGATCAGGCAGTCCCAAAGCTCCCAACCCTGAAGCACACTGACCTTGCTGGCTCCCATCCCAGGCCCATGCTTCAGGGTTCCTACCCAGGAGCCTCTGACACAGGAGACCAAAGAGGAGCGACACTGCCTCCTTAGCCAAGCTGGCAAATGCTGATCAAAACCTTGGCCAAGTCCATGGTGGCCTTGAGGAGGGTCTTCATTTTGTTTTATTTCCCCTCCCGGTAAGTTTCCCCAAACAGTTGTTCAGCCTATCAGCATATATCCCATGAATTGCTATAATAGACAAAGCGGGTGGGGGTGAGGGGAGCCTCACTCCCAGGACATCCTGTCGCTGGCAGAAGTGCAACAGCGACCCCTCTAGGCCTAGCTTTTGTATGGATCCTAAGGAGCACATTAAAGGGATCCCTTCCTCAGGTCCTTTCCATCCTGGAGCAGGGCTAGGACTCAAGCACACCTGTAGGGTGAGGGATGGCAAGGAGAAGGAGCTGTCATGCCTGGTTGTGTGCAAGAATGAGGGTGGGGGATGCTGCTGTCCTCATGCCTGAACCATCCTGAAAGCTGTTATCTGCCCCAAGAACTAAATGGTACAGACAGTGAGACCAAATTGCCTCTGAAAGCTGGGAAAGGCAGTCAGCACAAAGGTCAGTGACTGATGGGGGATGTATAGAGGGTGGAGGTGGGAACACATACCAGGACCATCTTACGGCCACAGTAAGGGCTTGGAGATGCCAAATAAAGCCTAAGGTAGTGGTTTTCATTTTGTCTTTTTATTTTAGTTTTTTTCAGTGGCATCCATGGCATGCAGAAGTGTTGGGATCAGGGATCAAACTCAGATCACAGCAATGACAACACCTTAACCCGCTGTGGCACCAGGGAACTCCGAGGGTAGTGGTTTTTAAAGTGTGGAACCCGAACCATCAGCATTATCTGGGACCTTACTGAAATGCAAATTCTCAGATGATTCAAAGCCACTGAATCAGCAACTCCAGGGGTGGGGACAGCAATTCTCATCCTCCAGGTGATTCTTACACACAATCAAGTTGAAGAAACAATGGACTGCTCCAGGGAATGCAGGGAGGGGAGGGGCTCTTTCCAGACACTGTAAATCTAACTCTTCCAGATTCTTTGATCCCTAAATGGATTCCATGACACCAGGCAGGATCTCAGAGATGTCACCCCAGCAATAATTACTGCCCCTGTCCTCCTCAGTACCCACTCACTCACCCCTATACACACACACACACACACACACACACACTGCCAGGAACTTCTGGCCCAGGCAGGGTGACACAGAGCCAGGGGCCTAAGAGGCAGGAAAGCTGGAACAGAAGCATCACCCGGATTGGACTTCCTAGAGTCTAGAGCTGTTGCCAGTTTTGGCAGGTTTTTTGTTTTGTTTTGTTTTGTTTTCAAAGGCCTTTGGTAGTTGCCCACTTACCGGCACAGGCCAGGCACAGGCGGCTGGGAAATTCCAATCCATGAGCTTTGGAGTGGGAGTTAGCTGGTTCACTTTTGGATGGAGGTGATCCATCAAAAACAGGCACCTCCGCCCCGCAAAAAAACCTGTGAAGCTAGGAACATTCATTAGCCAGTGAGTCCTTTAAGCAGTAACTGGATAGCTGACTCCCTGTAGACCTCTCCAGAACCCAGCAATCTGAATTCCAGGGCAGGGAGGCCAAGCTCCTGCCTCCATATTTGTCAGGTGGTTCTCAAAGTGGTGTCCTGGACCAGCAGCAACAAGCATTACCTAGAAAGTGCAAATTCTCAGACCCCACCCCACCCCATCCACCGAATCTGAAATTCTGGGGCTGGGGCTTAGCAATGTGTGCTTTAACAAGGCCTCCAGGAGATTCTGAGGCTCCCTCGCCCAAGTTTGAGAGCCACTGGCCTGGGAGTGATTTCGGTTCCACCGGGAGCCAGCCCAAAATCAGAGAACTCCAAAGACTTAAAAGTTTCGGGACCCTCGACGGCCAAGGGCTCCACCCTCCCCGACGCCGTGTAGTGGGCAAGCAGCCCATCAGTGCACGGTCCCTGCCAAGCTGCGCGGGGTCGGCAGGCCCGGGGCCGCCGGCAGTGGCCTTGCGGGCGGGAATGACGGCCATGAGACTCCACTCTGACTTGTTTTGTTCTATTCCGGGAGGAATAATTTGTTTCGTATTGAAATCAAAGTGCCTCTTGCGGCGCTTCCGTTTTATCTCGGCGGCTCTCGGGCAGGGGCTCGGCGGCTGCTTCCCATTAGGGCGGGCATGGTCCCCATTACGCGCTGAGCCCGTCCCTGCAGCTGACCCGCCTCTGCGCTGCGACACCCAGAAACCCACCCTTCCCCCTGTTACAGATGGCCCAAGGGAGAAGCGGGACCCGTGGCCGGAGCTGGCAGCTGCTTGGCTGCCCCATGCCTGCCATACAGGATTAGGACGCTCCTAGGGATCAGGCACTGCCCCTTGGGATTCACGTATAGGCCCACTCATCTCTTGAGTGGAGGTAAGTTCAAAGGGATCTCCGATTTAGCACCTGGGCCTAAAAAGGAGCCTCTGAGGAGGAAAGCATCACAGGGATTCCCTAGACAGAGAGGAAAATGTCTCCAGGTCCTTCACAGTTGCTCAGGGAAACCAGGTCCATCTGGTTTTCGCCTACTTTGGTATCCATTGTACAGTTTAGAACATCAGTAAAGAGAAGATTTTTTTTCTCTGTATTTATTTATTACCTAATGAATTTTATTACATTTATAGGGTACAACAATCATCACAACCAAATTTTACAGCATTTCCATCCCAAACCCTCAGTGCATCCCTCCACCCCCCAATCTGTCTCTTTTGAAAACCGTAAGTTTTTCAAAGTCTGTGAGTCAGTATCTGTTCTGCAAAGAAGTTCATTGTGTCCTTTTTTTAGATCCCACATGCAGTGATAGCATTTAATGTTGGTGTCGCATTGTCTGACCGACTAATGAAGAGAAGATTTAAAAAAGAAAAGCCACACTCAGTCCCCCAGCCTTAATATTCATTGCAGCTAAGGGGGATGCTGAAGGCTTACCACCACCTACTGGAGAAAGGATGGTCTCCACACGCCCTGGCCAAATCAAGAAGCTGTGCCTGCCACATCCTGGCTTCCCCAGTGTGCAAAATGTCCCTGCTGGGGACTTGCCAGGGCTTGAGGAAAGAACCAGACAACCATGCAACCACCAGAGCAAAATGCAACAAATAGCCCTAACAAACATCATGCTTATTTTCTTTGATTTCATTCATTTTTAAAAAATTGCACAAATAATATTCTATTTTGGGGGGGTGAAGGAGAAAAAGATAGCTTTATTTATTTTTATTTTTTTATTACTCAAATGAATTTATCACATCTGTAGTTGTATAATGATCATAACAATCTGATTTCACAGGATTTCCATCCCACAGCCCAAGCACAAATAATATTCTATTAATCATGACAACTTTAAAATAGGATGGAAAGGAGTTCCTACTGTGGTACAATGGGATGTGTGGCGTCTCTGCAGCACCAGGATACAAGTTTGATTCCCAGCCCCTGGCCTTGGGAGCTCCATGTGCCTCGGAAACAGAATGGAAGAAAAAAAAAAAAAAGCATGGAAAGTCAACAATCATCCAAAGTCTGATCACTAACAAAGCAGTTATTTTCATTTTTCCATTTTGCTACACAGTTCACAACTATTTAACAAATGCACGATATTCAGCCATGTGGATATAGCCTAATTTATTTAACTCTGCCATTTAGGATGATCTCAAGTTTTTCATCATAACTAAGTGGAAAAATTTGTTGAGGAATCTATGCTATACTATATCTTAATAACTTTTATGGGATTAGGCAATCGATATTCTTTGCAGAGAATTTGAAAAATTCAGAACATTATAAAAGTCAACCTTATTAGAGTTCCCTGGTGGTCTAGCAGGTTAAAGATCTGGCATTGTCACTGCTGTGGCACAGGTTCCATTCCTGGCCTAGGAACTTCGACATGCTGCAGGCATGGCAAAAAGTAATAATAATAATTATTTAATCAACTATGATCCCAACTCCTCCTTTTTTGAAAAGGCTGTTCTCACCTCTGAATTCTTACATTCCTACAACTTCACCTCCTGTCAGTTCTTGCTTTGTATTTAATGGCTGTTTGTCTTTTCTATACTCTTTCATTGTAGTATTATTGAAACAAAGACCATACCCTTTTCATCTCGATAATAACCATAAAAGCTACTTTTTATTGGGTGCCTGGTCTGTACTAGGCATAATACAATATTATCTCACTGAATTCCCACAGGCTGTGTTTTATTTCCTTTTACTATATGAGTAAAGTGAGACTAAAATAAAAATAAAAAATAGAGTGAGGGTGAATTAGATTAAATAACTTGCACAGAGTCACTCAGCTTGTAAATAGCAGACCTGGAACAGAAACTGATACACATATATATATATATGTTCTTTTCCCTTATAGGCTATTATAAAATATTGAGTATATTTCCCTGTGCTATTAAGTATGTCCTTTTTAGTTATCCACTTTATATATAGCAGTGTGTATATGTTAATCCCAAACTCCTAATTTATCCCTCCCCCCCACCCCAGCTTCCCCTTTGGTAACCATAATTTTGTTTTGTTTTCTTTTTTAAAAAAATTTTTATAGCCACACCTGTAGCATATGGAAGTTCCTACACTAAGGGGTGAATCAGAGCTGTGGTCACCAGCCTATACCACAGCCACAGCAACGCTGGATCCCAACCACATCTGTGACCTGCACCGCAGCTTGCAGCCAAATACCAGATACTTAACCCACTGAGCGAGGCCAGGGATCAAACCCACATCTTCATGGATACTAACCAGGTTCATAACCCACTGAGCCACAATGGGAACCCCACCATTAGCTTGTTTTCTATGTCTGTGGGTCTATTTCTGTTTTGTACATAAGTTCATTTATATCATTTTTTTTAACCTTCCACATATAAATGATACCATATATGTCTTCCATTGTTTGACTTACTTCACTTAGTATAATAATCTCTAGGTGCATCCATCTTGCTGCAAATGGCATTATTTCATTCTTTTTTATGGCTGAGTAGTATTCCATAGTGTGTATGTGTGTGTGTGTGTGTGTGTGCACGTACACATACATACCACATCTTCTTTACTCCTCTGTTGATGGACATTTAGGCTGCTGCAATGAACATTGAGGTGCATGTATCGTTTTCAATTATGGTTTTCTCCAAATATATGCCCAAGAGTTAGGATTGCTGAATCATATAATAGCATTATTTTTAGTTGTTTAAGGAACCTCCATGCTGTTCTCCATAGTTGTTGTACCAATTTACATTTCCACCAACAGTCCTTTTTCCCCACACCTTCTCTAACATTTATTATTTGTAGACTTTTCGATGCTGGCCATTCTGATGATATGAGATGATGGATAACTCATTGTAGTTTTGACTTGCCTTTCCCTAATAATTAGTGGTGTTGAGCATCTTTTCAGGTGACTTTTGGCCATCTGTGTGTCTTCTTTGGAGAAATGTCTATTTAGATCTTCTGCCTTCCTTTTTTTTTTTTCTTCTTAGGGCCATGCCTGTGGCATATGGAAGTTCCCAGGCTAGGGGCTGAATCAGAGATGTAGCTGTGGGCCTGCACCACAGCCACAGCCACACAGGATCCAAGCAGTGTCTTCAACCTATACCACAGCTCATGACAATGCCAGATCCTTAACCCAATAAGTGAGGCCAGAGATCAAACCCGCATCCTCATGGATACTAGTCAGTTTTGTTACTGCTGAGCCATGATGGGAACTCCCCCCATTTTTTAATTGGACTGTTTTGTTTTGTTGTGGGTTTGTTTTTTGTTTTTGTTTTTGTTTTTGCTTTATAGGGCCATGCTCTCGGCACATGGAAGTTCCTAGGCTAGGGGTCGAATTGGAGCTACAGCTGCAGGCCTACACCACAGCCACAGCAATGCCAGATCCAACCTATGTCTGCGACCTACACCACAGCTCGTGGCAATGCCAGATCCTTAACCTAATGAGAAAGGCCAGGGATTGGACCCCCATCCTTACTAGTGGGGTTCTTAACCTGCTGAGCCACAACAGGAACTCGACTGTTTTTTTGATATTGAGCTGTATGAACTGTTTGTATATTTTGGAAATTAATCCTTTGTCACATTTTTTGCAAATATTTTCACCCGTTCCGTAGGCTGATTTTTGTTTTCTTTATGGTTTCCTTGGCTGTACAAGAGCTTTTGATTAGTTGCCATTTGTTTATTTTCATTTTTATTTCCATTACTCTAGGAGATGGATCCATAAATATATTACTGTGATTTTATGTAAGAGAGTGTTCTGCCTATGTTTTCCTCTAGGAGTTTATAGTGTCCAGTTTTATGTTTAGGTCTTTAATCCTTTTTGAGTTTATTTTTGTGTATGGTGTTAGAAGATGTTCTTATTTTATTCTTTTACATGTAGCTGCCCAATTTTCCCCACACCACTTATTGAAGAGACTATCTTTTTCTCCATTGTATATTCTTGCCTGTTTTGTCATAGATTAATTGACCATAGGTGTGTGGATTTATTTCTGGACTTTCTATCCTGTTCCATTAATTTATATGTCTGTTTTTGTGCCAGTACCATACTGTTTTTATGACTATAGCTTTGTAGTATAGTACACATTCATATATTTATTTATTTATTTAGCTTTTTTTTTTTTTTTTTTTTTTTTTAGGGCTGCACCCATGGCCTATGGAAGTTCCCAGGCTGGGGTCAAATTGAAGCTACAGCTGCTAACATTCACCACAGCCATAGCAACGTGAGATCTGAGTTGTCTCTGTGACCTACACCATGGCTCACAGTAATGCCAGATCGCTGACCCACTGAGCAAGGCCAGAGATCGAACCCAAATCCTCATGGATTCTAGTTGGATTCATTTCCAGGCACCGTGAAGGGAACTCCCACATTCGGATTTTTAGATGTCCGATAGGAAAAGGAAATATCTCTTTTGGGCTCTTTCTTAGGAAACTGGACCACTTGGATCCCTCTCCAGAAGCTCTTGGAAGACCTCCCCATTCATCTCATGGGCCAGGACCAAGCCATAAGTTTGTCCCTATTTGCTGGCAAAAAAAATGAGACCATCATGGCTGGCTCAGACTAACTGGGATCTGCCCAGGATTGGGGTCAGGGTCTCTGCAGTATTTGAGTTACTTGCATCGCTGAAGAAAATTAAGGTTCTCTGAAGAAGGAAGGCTGGGGGAAATGGCAGCTAACATGATCATCTTAGAGGGAAAGGTACCCAAAAACTAATGTATGTGAGCTAAAGTGAAAGCAATTTGGAGATCCCCCCCCGGACTTGGAATATTATTATTTGTCTTTAAGTCTGTCAATAGTTGGTAAGTAAATCAGTTAAATGTAAACTGCCAAATGTGTTTTAGTGACGACGAAGTGACTTTAGGGAAAGAAAAAAGGTTCAAATGTATGGCCTTGAGACTGGGCTGCTGTCAGGAGCAGAGGTTAATTCGCTGTCTGGTCTCTTCTCTCTCTTCAACTTTCTGGTCTCCCTAGGACCTCCCTGCCTCCCTTGCATGTCTCCCTGGTGCTGCTCTATCAACTGCTCCCTCAGGCACTGGCCCCCTCGAGGATTTGGTGGTCACCAGGGCCCCTCAGACCCCTACTCCTGCTGTAAATTAACAACCTCTCTTGGAAATCCCTAATTCCAAGCTCCAAGAGAGGTGACTCTGGGGCCACTAATCCTGTCATGACAGACACCTCTGAGGTTGCTGGCCTGACCAGCATCTGGAAGAGATGCCCTGGGTTCATGAGCTACCCTGGGTCCAATCAGCTCTGACCAAGGAAGGGAGTAGGGTCATTTGTTACAAAAATTTCCTGTTGAGATCTGGCCCTTGAAGGCTGTGGCAGGGGCAGGGGAGAGGGAGTGAAACTGGGCATGTCCCATTAGAAGGTTTGACGCTTGGAGTTCATGTTGCTTTTCTTTTTTTTCTTTCTTTTTTTCCCTTAATTTATTTTATTGAAGTATATGTGATTTACAATGTTGTGTTAGTTTCTGCTGTACAGCAAAGAGATTTAGTTATACATATATATATTCTTTTCATATTTGTTTCCATTATGGTTTATCATAGGATATTGAATATAGTTCTCTGTGCTATATAACAAGGAAGACCTTGTTATTATCCATTTCTACATGTAATAGTTTGCATCTGCTAATCCCAAACTCCCACTCCATCCCTCCCCACCCCACCCCACTTGGCAACCACAAGTCTGTTCATTTTGCTTTTCTATAGCCAAACTTATACTCCAGGTATGTCAGCTCCTTATCTCATTCAAATATGCAAGCTGGTTGGTCTAATCATCCTCAGGGGTGGTTATCCTCCAGGGTTTATCCAACTTTAATGAGCATGCAAGTCACCTGTGTCTGGTTAAAAATGCAGATGTGGGAGTTCCCTGGTGGCTCAGTGGATTAAGGATCCTGCATTGTCCCTGCTGCAGCTTGGATCGCTGCTATGGCGCTGGTTTGATCCATGACTGGGGAAATTCGACATGCCACAGACTCAGCCAAAAAAAAAAAGAAAGAAAAAGAAAAAGATGAAGAGCTTGAATCAGAACCTACATTTTAACAGGGCCCCAATTGATTCACCTGTATATTAAAATTTGAGAATCAGTGTTCCCGTCGTGGCACAGCAGAAACGAATCTGACTAGGAACAATGAGGTTGCAGGTTCGATCCCTGGTCTCGCTCAGTGGGTTAAGGATCTGGCGTTGCTGTGAGCTGTAGTGTACATTGAAGACACGGTTGTGGCTCTGGTGTAGGCTGGCAGCTACAGCTCCGATTAGACCCCTAGCCTGGGAACCTCCATATGCTACAGGTGAGGCCCTAAAAAGACAAAAGACCAAAAAAAAAAATGAGAAGCATTGCTTATGATACAGCTCCAGTGCAGAACATCTCCCCTCTCCCCTGACCTCTCACAGCCCTTACACTCTGTTCCTCTCATCACATGATCCTCACTCCTCTTCCGTACTGTTATTTAATACTAGCTGGGTTCCCAGCTTGAGACTTACTTGCTCTCCATGCTGGGATGCAGATGGGCCTGGATGTAGAACACACCAGAAATTTTGGTCCTGTGTGGCATCTATTCTCCTTCCTTCTTCTAAGAGAACCTTGATTTTCTTTGGGGGGAACTACCTTCCCCCCTCATTCCAGTAGTTCATATAGAGCCATACACACTCCTACCTCTGCTCTCGTGGGAGGGGATGTATGTTTCATCCCCATTTTCCGCAGGGATCGCTTCAATGGCAGGCAAGTCACTGAAGCCAAGGAGACCAAATTCCAGAATTTTGTGGAGACTGAGGGCAAGGAGAAACTCTCTTTCCACCAAGACTGATAGCTCTAGAGAAGATATAAGCCTGGAACTCTTGAGGGCACCCAAGTGGCGAAATTCTGCCTGAGAGTGAAGTCAGTGCAAAGGAAAGCAGAACAGACAGGAGAGATTGAGTTCCAACCACATTGTTTGAGCTCCTGGTTCCAGCCATACCTGAAGACTTGCCATGGGTTTTCAGTGGTATAAAGCAACGAATTTCCTTAAAAAAAAAAAAAAAATTGTGGGAGTTCCTGCTGTGGTGCAGTGGGTAAATGATCCAGATCGTCTCTGTGGAGTTTCTGGTTCAATCTCTAGCACAGTGGGTTAAGGATCTGGTGCAGCCAGTCCTAGCTCTGACCCAGGAACTTCTGTATCCCAAAGTGGTGGCCAAAAAAGATATTTATATATCTTAAATTGTGGAGTTCCCGCTGTGGTGCAACAGGATCTCTGCAGTGTCAGGACACAGGTTCAATCCCTGGCCTGGCACGTGGATTAAAGGATCTGCCGTTGTCGCAGCTTCAGCATAAGTCACAACTGTGGCTCGGATCTGATCCCTGGCCTGGGAACTCCATATGCCGTGGGGCAGCCAAAAGAGAAAAAAAATGTAAGCAACTCGAGTTGCGTTTCCTTCGCTTGCAAACAGCAGACTCATAACCAATATGTGGGGCCTTTCTGAGGAGTAGGTTTTCACAGATGTATGGCAGGGTCCAATGAAGCCATAGGATGACACAGAAGACACCTCATCAGGAGGGTCCCAAGAGCCCCAGGAACACAGGTAACTCTACAGCCATGCCCAGGTCAACCCTGAACACCTCTGCCGAGGTCACAGCCTAGCTGCAGGGAGAACACAACTGTGTGGCCCCTTGGACCCTCAAAGACTACAGATTTGAGAGGCTGACAGATGTCCCCGCTCCCCCTGACAGAGAAGAGACTCAGCCCTGGGCAGTAATGGCAGTAAAGCGTCCCCACCCACAAGTGGCTTCACAAGCAGCCGAATTCCACCAGGGGGCGGGGCAGACCAGAGTAGAGGAAGGTGAGAGGAATGTGTTTGAGGCTCCTCCAAAAAACTTCCCTGGCAACTCTGGAAGAAAGGAAGGTAGCTGGTTTTGCAGCAAGTTGAGGTCTTGCATCCTGCAGATGGAGAACAGAGTCATCCAAGTTGGGCTTAGCCCCCACACCCAGAAAATTTTCCCTGGCTCTAAATTTCAATGTTTTTCTGAAGATGCCCTGTGGTGGCAACAGATGCTCAGAGGGTGACCATGGGCTACACTGCGACCTGGTCACCGGGGTTCCCAGCTTTACCAGCATTGCACTGAAACAGTAGAGATGCCAGGCCCAAAGGGACCACAAACAACTTGGCAGTAATGTCTGAAGACTGATGTCCCCAGGCCCCTAACATCAGGCAGGATGAGGCATAAGTCAGAATTAGAATCGTTTGACGAGGACCACAGCTAGGCTTTTGTTTGTTTTGTTTTGTCTGGCCATGCCATGGTATGCAAAGTTCCTGGGCCAGGGCTCAAACCTATGCAGGGACAGTGCCACATCCTTAACCCACTGAGCCACCAGGGAACACTTGTGCTGTTTCTTTTTCACCAAAGTTTGTGAAACAGCATTCAGTCCTCTGTGTGTGGCTTCTGCCCTCTTTGGGGCAAGTTTTCAGGGAAGAGAATGTCTCCAAGGACCTGAGCAGACTTGGAAGAGCATCCCGGCAGCAGAGACCAGTAGGAGCCCAGCTTTCTCAGGTCCCAGGGCCTCCATCCCTAGGAGCCTGGGTGTGAGGTCTGAAGCATCCTTTCCAACCAGGATGAGGCAGCCATGATTCAGCCAGGTGGCCTCTCCCTTGAGCATAAATACAAATGCCCCAACCTGCAACCATTTAGGAAGCAGAAACCAGACGCCAACAAGTAAATAAAGAGCATGAAGTGGATACTGGCCCTTGCCATCTTCCTCTACACATATTGAATCATGAGCCACTGCAACTGCTGACCCTCAAAGTCTCCTGAAAGGAGCTGAGGGTGGGAATCAGGAGTGAGGTACTCTGTGCTCTGGGAAAACTGGCAGAATAGGTCTTCAGATAGATATTTTCAGGAGAAGATTTTATGAGCCCAATTCTTGCATCTCTTCATACATATCTAGAAAAGCACTAAAATCCTTCCTGGTGACATATGCTTCTCTCAAATACCAGTAACCTTCATGAAACTAGCAGCAACCTTCTGTAAAAATATGTGCTTGGTTTCATGTGCCCTCCCCCTTCACCAAAATCACATATGCACTGACCTTCCCCCGCTGCCTCTTTGGACCAGTACTTTAGAGCTATCTGAAATGCTGCCTCGGGGGATATAGGCCTCATGTTGCCCAGAATAAAACTTAACTCTCAGCTTTTAGGTTGTGCATAGTTTTCCTGTTGACAGCAGACTGGTAGGAAACCTGCTTTGCAAGTGGATGCATCAAAGGAAACTCTAGACCCAGAGGCTCCGAGATGGATACCTCCTCACACATCACCCAGCCCAACCTGCTCAGGAAGAAACCAAAGGCAGGGGACTTGCGTAAGGTCACACAATGAGTTGACGGCACAGCTAGGAGCCAAAACCAGGGCTCCCAACCCCAGGTCGGGGGCTCTGTGCCCTATGCTTCATGACACTACCCCCTCCAGGGAATTTCTACATCTCAGAGGAAGAAAGGGGTAAGGACATTCTGGGCCATGTGTTCATCTTGGCATCTGGACTTCACTCTGGAATTTTATAATGGGAGCACATCGCTATCACTTTCTTGGGATAATGCACTTTGTCCTGCCCCATAAAGCTGCAGCCTTACTTACTGCCCCAAAGCAGCCTCAGGCGGTATTGAGTTAGATGGTAACAACAGTAGCCATCACTGATTGAGCACTGTGCTAGCCAGGCTTCTCCAGGGAAACAGAACCAACAGGGAGAGAGAAGAGGGAGAGACTGGTTGATCTTAAGAAATTAGGGGCTGGCGAATCTGAAATCCTAAAATCTGCAAGGCATGACAGCAGGCTGGAAATTTCAGCAGAAGTACATGTTGCTGTCTTTTTTTTTTTTTTTTTGGGCTTTTTGCTATTTTTTTGGGCTGCTCCCGCGGCATATGGAGGTTCCCAGGCTAGGGGTCGAATCGAAGCTGTAGCCACCAGCCTACGCCAGAGCCACAGCAACGCTGGATCCGAGCTGCATCTGCAACCTACACCACAGCTCACAGCAACGCCGGATCGTTAACCCACTGAGCAAGGGCAGGGACCGAACCCGCAAGCTCATGGTTCCTAGTCGGATTCGCTAACCACTGCGCCACGACGGGAACTCCTGCTGTCTTGAATCCAAAGGCAGTCTAGAACAAAAACAAAAATAGAAACATAAAACAAAAAAGGAGGCGTTCCCTGGTGCTCAGGGGGTTGAGGATCCTGCATGGTCACTGCTGTGGCACAGGTTCCATTTCTGGCCTGGGAACTTCTGCAGGCCACAGGTACAACCACAAAAGAAAAAGAAAAGAGAGAAAGAGAAAGAAGGAAGGAATAAAAGAAGGAAGGGAGGAAGAGAAGAAGGGAGAAAAGAAAAAGAAAAAAGAAAGAAAGAAAGAGGAAAAGAAAGAAAAAGGCAATCTAAAAGCAGAATTGAATCCCTTTTCTAGACCTCAGTCTTTTTCCCTAAAGCCTGCAACCATTTCAAGGCCCACTTATACTATAGAAGGTAATTTGCTTTACTCAGAATCTCCTGATTTAAATATTAATCACATCTAGTACGTCTACTGATGATTTTGTCAGTATGTTTTCAGGAAACTAAAACCAACAATGGCATCCATGTCAGGAAAATTGAAGATTAAAGGAAACAATGCCCTAGCAGTCAAATTGGAGAAGCTAACGAATCATATGAATGCCAGGCCATGAGGAAAGAGACAAAAAAATATGTGGACCACTAAGCTCAAAAAGTAAAAGGGCTCGGAGTTCCCATCATGGCTCAGCCAGTTAAGAATCCAAATAGTGGGTTAAGGAATTGCCACCAACTGCAGTCTAGGTGGCAGACTCGGTTTGGATCCTGCGTTGCTGTGACCATGGCATAGGCTGACAGCTGCAGCTCCGATTCGACCCCTCGCCTGGGAACCTCCACATGCCACAGGTACGGCCCTAAAAACACAAAAAAAAAAAAAAAAAGGAAAAGAGCTCAACAGTTAACATTGAATGTTCATTTTCCTTCCTATTATATTATAAGGATATACAGCTTTGTTCTGTAAAAAAACAATTTCTGTAAGACTGGAAATTGTAATTAAAACCAATAGCCAACCAAACATAAGCGTCACTAAGTGGAATTCTAAGACTTTTTTTTTTTTGGCCTTTTAGGCCCACAACCACGGCATATGGAGGTTCCCAGGCTAGGGGTTGAATTGGAGTTGCAGCGGCCAGCCGGCCTATACCACAGCCATAGCAACACCAGATCTGAGACTCGTCTGCGACCTACACCACAGCTCACAGCAATGCCAGATCCTTAACCCACTGAGCAAGGTCAGGGATTGAACCTGCATCCTCATGGGTCCTAGCCAGGTTCATTAACCACCGAGCTACGACGGAAACTCCTAAGACATTCTGATTTTTTATATTTTGTAAGTTTTGCCCTCTAATTGCTGTGTCTCATTCATCATTATCTTTTGGGAAAAGTATTATGAGCAATCGGAGTCAAGAAGTAATATTAACTTCAAATCTTCTTCCCATGTAATATGAGGCTACTATGTTTTAAAATTTTCAATTTGAAATTGGGTTGTGATGATCATTGCACAACTATAAATGTAACAAATTCATTGAGTAATTAAAAAATAAAATTTTCAATTTGAGGGTTCTCTTGTGGCACTGCAGGTTAAGTATCTAGCATGGTCACTGCAGCAGTTCAGATTTGATCCGTGGCCTGGGGAGCTTTTACATGCTGCAGGGGCAGCCAAAAAAATATTTCCAGTTTGGAATTGTATTCATGTATACTAATGAAATCTTAATGATATTTTAGATTTTTTTTTTTTTTGGCTGGGCCTGTGGCATGTGGAAGTTTCCAGGCCAGGGACTGAACCCACACCTCTGCAGCAACATGAGCTGCTGCAGAGACAATGCCATACCCTTAACTGTGCCAGAGTGAGAACTCCCCAATATTTTAGATTTTTATAGATTTGTTTCAAAGAGGGGTCTATAGTGCATTTTCACAGAACTCACATAATAAACTACTTAATAAATACCATTTGTGAAAATAGGTTAAACAAAAACAGTTTTTCACTTTGTTAACTATATTACCAGGTGTAATACTATTAATGTAATTAACTAATTATAGTATATACTCTTCTTTTGATTATGTAAAAATATCCTAAAATAAAATAATTTCTCCTCTGGAGTTCCTGTCGTGGCGCAGTGGTTAATGAATCCGACTAGGAACCATGAGCTTGCGGGTTCGATCCCTGGCCTCGCTCAGTGGGTTAAGGATCTGGTGTTGCCGTGCCTGTGGTGTAGGTTGCAGACGCGGCTCGGATCCTGTGTTGCTGTGGCTCTGGCGTAGGCCAGCGGCTACAGCTCCGATTGGACCCCCTAGCGTGGGAACCTCCATATGCTGCGGGAGTGGCCCTAGAAAAGGCAAAAAGACCAAAAAAATATATATATATATATATTTTCTCCTCAAAGAAATTGAGGTGTTTTTTTTTTTTTTAAGGACCACAGGTGCAGCGTATGGAAGTTCCCAGGCTAGGGGTCGAATCAGAGATACAGCTGCCAGCCTACATCACAGCCACAGCAACATGTGATCTGAGCCACCTTTGTGACCCATACCACACCTCCTGGCAATGCCAGATCCTTAACTGCCAAAAAACTGTTAATCACATCTTAAAAATAACTTTATATCAGAGCTTCCAATGTGGCCCAATGGGATCAGCAGAGTTTCCACAGTGCCAGGACGCAGGTTCAAGCCTGGCACAGTGGGTTAAAAGATCTAGTACTGCTACAGCTGTGGCACAGGTCACAACTGTGGCTCAGATCTGAGCTCTGGTCTGGGAATTCCATATGGTTTTGGGAGGCCAAAAAAGAAAAAAAAAAAAAGGAGTTCCCTGCTGGCTCATTGGGTTAAGGATCTAGTGTTGCCACTGCTGTGGTGCAGATTGGTTCCCTGGCCTGGGAACTTCCACATGCTGTGGTCGTGGCCAAATAAATAAACAAATAAAAATTGAAAAACAAAGATACACCCTACTATATATAAAATATATAACAACAAGCACCTCCTATAAGCACAGGAAAATATATTCAATATCTTATAATAACCTGTAATGGAAAATAATCTGAAAAAGCATACATATGTATATGCATATACATATATATAATTGAGTCACTTTGCTGTACAGCTGAAACATTGTAAATCAACTATACTTCAATAAAAAAGAAAGCAAAAAATAATACAAAAACCACGAGAAAACAATGCTCAGACTCCATCCTCGGAAATTCTGATTCCGTTGGTCTGAGGTGGAGCCCTGTGCATCGGTTTTTTTGTTTTTACCATTGTTTGTTTTTTGCTTTTTTAGGACCCCACCTGCAGCATATGGAAGTTCCCAGGCTAGGGGTCAAATTGGACTTACAGCTGCTGGCCTACACCGCAGCCATAGCAACACAGGATCCGAGCCGAGTCTGCGACCTACGCCACAGCTCAGAGCAACACCAGATCCCGACCCACTGAGCAAGGCCAGAGATTGAACCCGCATCCTCATGGATACTAGTCTGATTTGTTTTCACTGCGCCACAATAGGAACTCCCTGAGCATCAGTATTTTAACCTCCCCCAATTGATTCTAATGTGCAGTGAGGCTGAGAACCCCTGTTCTAGAAGGTGGGGCAGCAAAAGGCATGAGTTCCTCTCTTTTGTGGAGGGTAGGTTGCCCAGTAGAAAATACACAACCTAAAAGGAAATCAAGTCGCTATAAAATAGCCTTGGGAAAAGGTAGCAAATATATTTCCTCTCTCAGCATGAAATTAGCCGTTTCCCCTTTCATTTGAAGTAGCTTACAGTGAGTACTTCCTTAATTATTTAATTGGAAATACAAAAGAGTGAAATTGAGTATAATTCATTCAGGCAATAAGCATTCGGTCAGCACCTGCTGAGTGCTGGGCACTGTGCCGGGCAGCCAGCAGCCAGATCTAACGCAGTTCCTGTCTTTAGCCAGCAAGCCATTGAGTGAGGCAGTCAGAACCACGGAACAATGTGTGAAGTGCAATGTCAGACACCTGTTCCGTAGGTCCCAGAGTCCAAAGATGGAGACCTGCCACAGACTTGGCAGGTGAAACACTCGATTTGATACAGTGGAGTCTGTGTTTTCAGAGGCTTACATCCTGAATGGATGTCCACTGTTGGTCCACAAGACCTCAGATGCGCAGAAAGCCAGCCTCCTATAAAGGAACTCGTCCAGGGATCCCAGATGCCCAAAGAGGCCCATGATGCTCTTTTCTGTTCTTTGGTAAAACAAAAATAACTTCATTTTTTGAGTATTCTCAAAACTTTCGGTGTTAAAATATCCCTTCTTTTCTAAACTGATCATAGATTTTGGTTTTACTAATATCCTGATGTGCCAAAGCAACAACAGATAGGTCTATGTTGTTTCTCCAATAACTACCCCCATAATTCACAAGTTTCCAAAACCTGGGAACCACCACACTAGACAATGACCCAGGGTCTCATATGAGAAGGAATCTCTGGAAAACTTGGCTTCTGCACCAGATTTGCCCTACCCTGTCCACCCACAGGCTCCTGGATAAACAACAAGACATACATAATCAGCCCTTTAAAAGAGGACACCTAGGTTTTGGAGCATTATGTGAGCAGAATTGTGGGGGGTTTTCTTGTTTGTTTTTTTACTATGAGCAGAATTGTTGAACTGGGTATTTGCAGGTATTTATTAGGAAAAAATAAATATAATGTTGTACTATGTGAGGTAGAAATGAGTATAACTTTTCTACTACTGGAAACTGGCCTTCTGGTATAGACACCCCTAACTCAGAGTGGGAGAGTGGACCACAAACTTGACCTCTGCCTCTCCATAACTAGGACACTGGCCCATCATGGATGTGGCCCTTGTGAGCAGCTCAGATCGGCTGAGATGTGGGCTCGCCCATGGTGTGAGTGGCTACTTATATACTAAGGTATACCTACCTCGATAAAATAAAATTGTCTTAGCCTATGGAATGGGAGAAAACAGTTGCAAATGATACAACTGACAAGGGCTTAATCTCCAAAATATACAAAAAACTCCCACAACTCAACAACAAAACAACAAACAACCCAATCAAAAAATGGGCAGAAGACCTAAATAGATATTTCTCCAAAGAAGACATATGTTTGGCTAGTAGGCATATGAAAAAAAATGCTCAACATCACTAATTATTAGAGAAATGCAAATCAACGCTACAATGAGGCACCACTTCACCCTAGTCATAATGGCCATCACTAAAAAGTTTACAAATAACCAATGCTGGAGAGGGTGTGGAAAAAAGGGAACACTTCTACACTCTTAGTGGGAATGTGAATTGGTGCAACCACTATGGAAAACAATATGGAGGTACCTTAGAAAACTAAATATAGAACTGCCATATGACCCAGCAATCCCACTTTTGGGTATATATCTGCTCAAAACTTTCAGTGAAAAAGATATGTGCATCCCTATGTTCACAATAGCCAAGACATGGAAACAACCTAAATGTCCATCAACCGATGCATGGATTAAGAAGATGTGGCACAGGGAGTTCTCTGATGGCCTAGCAGGTTGAGGCTCCTGAGTTCTCACCACTGTGGCTCTGGTTACTGCTGTGCAGCATAGGTTCAGTGCCTGGCCCAGGAATTCCCACGTACTGCCTGTGTGGCAAAAAAGAAAAAAAAAAATACAAAAAAAAGACACCCCAAAACACAAGAGAAAATCTGAAATAAACATTGCAACTCTCATTAAAAGAGAAGATGTGGTACATATACACAATGGAATAATACTCAGCCATAAAAAAGAACAAAATAATATCATTTGCAGCAACATGGATGCAATTAGAGATTCACACAAGTAAGTCAGAAAGACAAATACCTTATGATATCACTTATATGTGGAATCTAAAATACGGCACAAATGAACCTATCTACCAATCAGAAACAGCCTCACAGACATGGAGAACAGACTCATGGTTGCCAAGGAGAAGGGGGGGAGGGAGTAGGATGAACAGGGAGTTTGGGGTTAGTAGATGCAAACTATTACATGAATGGATAAGCAATGAGGTCCTACTGTACAACACAGGGAACTATATCCACTCTCTTGGGATAGACTATGATGGAAGATAACACAAGAAAAGGAATGTATCCAAATGCGTATGACTGGGTCATTTGCTGTATAGCCAAAATTGGCACAACACTGTAAATCGATACTTTAATAAAAACAAATGAATTCATTTTAAAAAAAACAAAACAAGGAGTTCCGGTCGTGGCGCAGTGGTTAACGAATCCGACTAGGAACCATGAGGTTGCGGGTTCGATCCCTGCCCTTGCTCAGTGGGTTAACGATCCGGCGTTGCCGTGAGCTGGGGTGTAGGTTGCAGACGCGGCTCGGATCCCGCGTTGCTGTGGCTCTGGCGTAGGCCGGTGGCTCCAGCTCCGATTGGACCCCTAGCCTGGGAACCTCCATATGCCGCAGGAGCGGCCCAAGAAATAGCAACAACAACAACAACAACAACAACAAAAAATTAAAAAAAAAAAATTGTCTTTGAGAGAGCAAGAATCTGACAAGGACAGAGTTCCCTTGTGGTGCAGTGGATTAAGGATCAAGCACTGAAGCGGCTTGGGTCACTGCTGTGGCACTGGTTGGATCCCTGGCTGGGGAACTTCTTCATGCCCTGGGTATGGCCAAAAAACCAAAAACTGACAAGAACAACAACAACAGCAAAACTGTAATCATGTTATGCAAAAAGAGAACAATGAGAAAACTTGGGAACTGCCCCTTGCCTCTCCTCTGACTGCACCCCAGACTCCTCCAGCTGCCTCCAGTGTGGTTTCCAGCCCTAGAGGTGGATGGGTGAGCCCTACCAACAGCAGGAAGGGAAGGCTGAGCCTAGGTTAACAGTCCTACCAAGAACTAGGAAAGAGAACAAGCAAACCTGCACTTCCAGGGAATACACACCTATGTTCCGGTGAAGGGGAGGACTTCTAACAGAAACTGTGAGGTATTTTCTCCGTGTTTTTTTTAAAAAAACAATAACTATGCATTCCCTTTATAATCATACATGCCTTGTCAAAACTAGAATAAAAAGAACAATATAGATAAGGGGCGGGGATAGAGTACAGAGGAGGGAGCCCTCCCACTTGGAGCCCTCACACCATCCGTGAAGGCAGGAAACGAAACTTGAGTGCCAACACCAACAGGAACCATCCTGTTTTTGTCATTCCTCAGCAATTCAAACCCCGTCCCACCTTAATGTGCCTATTTCCAACGATCCAGGGCCCCAACCACTAAGTGAAATGGACCCGGGTATTCTGGGTTAAGGGCAGGGCCTGGGAGGAGACGCCCACACCAAGGTTCCCTTGGGCCAAGCAGGCCCTAAAGGCGCGCTTGGGTTGCGGGGTGAGGGCCGCGGCCACCAGGTGGCGCCCTGACATCTGCTCGGGAGGCAGGCGGCTCTTCCCTACCAAAGGGGAGCGGGACAGGGGGTCCACCACATCGTGCCCGAGGGGACGCGCTTACTGCCTGCGGACCGTGGAAGCTCGATCCCAAACTCAGGACAGGGTCGAGGGACGTCAGGTCCCACCGAGGACTGGAGGGCCACCGCCTCTGCCTTCTGACCTCGCAGCCCCTCGCCTTCCGGGAAGGCGAAGGAAGATGAGACCGGAGCTGGGACGAGGTAAAGCCAGGCTGTCCCCAAATAGGGGACCTGGCACTTGAAAAAAGCAAATCTTGCGGATGACGCCATGGAAGAAGGCGCCAGAATCTCGACCTTCCTCCCCCTTCCCCGCCGGCCCCGCCCCGAGCTTCGCCCTTCCCTAGCCCTCCTTCCTCTTCCCGCCCCGGGCAAAAGCAGAAGTGTCTGCAAGTCCGGAGGAAACGAGCCCGGGAGCTCCTGTGGTTTCCAGCGCGCTTGCAGGAGGGAGGCCCCTCCGCGGCCCCGCGCGGCGCCGACTCTGGCTGAGGGTGGCCGCCAGAGGGCGCTATGGTGCGGAAGGGCCGCGCCCCTGAGATCAGTCGCTGTCCATTTTGGGTGCCAAGTGACCTTGAGCCCAGCGGCAGAGAGCCTCTCTGGGCCCCTAGATACTGGTAGGATTCCTGTCGAGCCCTGAGGGCAGGCCCTCTGTCCCACTGGCTGCTGCACCTCCTACTTCTGGAGCAGAAAAGAATAAGCACCATATTCACCAAGCATTGATTGAGCGCTCTTGTGAGGTTTATGTTTTGTTGTTGGCGGGGAGGGGGGAACTGGAAGATTGACAGTAAAAAGTAGTAAATAGGAGTCCCTGCTCCGGTGCGGTGGGTTAAAAACCCAACAGCAGCGGCTTGGGTCACTGTAGAGGTGCAGTTTGGATCCCCAGCCCATCGCAGTGGGTTAAAGAATCCAGCATTGATGCAGCTGCAAGCCTAGGTCTCAGCTGTGGCTTGCATTCAGTTCCTGACCTGGGTACTTCCACAAGCTGTGGGTGCGGGCATTAAAAAAAAAAAAAAAAAAGTAGTAAATAGATGTCAGAAGGAGAGAGATGCTATGGAAAAAAAACAAAGGAGAGGAAGAGGGATATGGAGTTGTAGAGTGAGGTGGGGATTCTTATTTTATCCAGGGTGGTCACAGAAAGCCTCTCTTATCAAAGGGAGACACTTGAGCAAATACCTAAAGGAGGGGCTGAGGGCAGCCAAGCAACTTTCTGAGATAAGAACAGAAAAATAGTTTCCTGGTGGCTCAGCAGGTTAAGGATCCCGTGTTGTTACTGCTGTGGCTCTGGTTACTGCTGTGAGGCCAGTTCCATCCCTGGCAAGGGAACTTCTGCCTGATGTGGTCTTGACAAAAAAAATTAAAAAGTAAAAATAACAGAAAAATAAGGAACACTTCACACTTGTGTTAAAAGAATTTTCAAGGCAAGATGCCACACTGGGCAACAGCCCCTCTGATGTGACATCTGCCTGCCCCACTTCAGCCAGCCATGTATCCATCCAACCATTTCTTTAGACAGCTGTCCAGATCCCAAGTGGCTGTGGCTATGGCGTAGGCTGGCAGCCCTAAAAAGCCAAAGGAAAAAAAAAAAAAAAAGCCCTAACTTGACTTGTTACTTGAATAGTCAGTCAATATCTATCAAAATTTCAAAATGCACATATCTTGCATTCTACTTCTACTTCTAGGAGCTTATCCTAAAGATATACTTGCACATAGACTCATAAGCAAGAAAGTTTGTGCCAGCATTGTCAAAGCTGGAAACAACCTTATTGTCCATCAACCCAGGATTAGTTAAATAAATTATGATGCATCCATCCCATGAAAGATTGAGCAACCACTAGAATTAATGAAGCAGATCTATATGTGCTGATGTGGAAAAATCTCCAAGATGCATTGTTAAAAACACAAAGTGATAACAATAAAATACCACTTCGTGCACATTAAAATGGCTGATATTAAAAAGATTGACAGCACCGAATATTTGTAAAAATGTGCAACTGGAATCTATACACTCTGCCAGTGTTTGTATAAAATTGTACAACCTAATAGATGCAAACTATTGCCCTTGGAATGGATAAACAATGAGATCCTGCTGTATAACACTGGGAACTATATCTAGTCACTTATGATGGAAAACGATAATGTGAGAAAAAAGTGTGTACATGTATGTGTGACTGGGTCACCTTGTACAGTAGAAAATTGACTGAACACTGTAAACCAGCTATAATGGAAAAAATAAAAATCATTATAAAAAAATTAAAAAGGAGCATAAAAAATTTGTACAACCATTTTGAAAACAGTTTGACAGGTTGCGTTTGTTTGATTGTTTGTTTTTATTTTTTGTTTTTGTCTTTTTAGGGCCACACTCTTGGCATATGGATGTTCCCAGGCTAGGGGTCCAATCAGAGCTGTAGCTGCCGGTCTACACCACAGCCACAGCAAAGCCAGATCCGAGCTGCGTGTGCAACCTACACCGTAGCTCACAGCAACACTGGATCCTTAACCCACTGAGCGAGGTCAGGTATCGAACTTGCGTCCTCATGGATACTAGTCAGATTCTTTTCCACTGAGCCATGACGAGAACTCTGCGTTTGTTTGTTTGTTTGTGTCTTTTTTGCCATTTCTTGGGCCGCTCCTATGGCATATGGAGGTTCCCAGGCTAGGGGTCTAATCGGAGCTGTAGCCACCAGCCTAGGCCAGAGCCACAGCAACGCGGGATCCGAGCCGCGTCTGCAACCTACACCACAGCTCACGGCAACGCCGGATCGTTAACCCACTGAGCAAGGGCGGGGATCGAACCCGCAACCTCATGGTTCCTAGTCGGATTCGTTAACCACTGGGCCACAACGGGAATGCCTGTGTTTGTTTTTAAACAAAGTTAAGCATACAGGTAGGTGAAGACCTAGCAAATCCACTCCTAGATATTACCCAAGAGAAATAAAAATATATATCCTTATACATTTTACATAAATGTTGATAGCAACTGTATTTATAATAGCCTGAAACTAGAAACAACTCAAATATGCATTAACAGATAAGTGGATAAATGGATTGTGGTGTAACTATTCAATTACATACATGGTATTCTGCCTCCAGGAATTCACTGCTATGAACTTACATTTTCCAGTCAAAAATAAAAACGAATGAATTGCTCATATGCAACAACACGAATGAATCTCAAAATTATTATTCTGAGTGAAAGAAGCTGACACAAAAACAGTTCTATTTTTTTGAGGTTCTGTAACAGGCAAAATTAAGCCGATATCTGACCGATGGATTGGGGGTCAGGGTGGGGTTAACTTTAAGGGTCAACCAGGAACTTGAAGAGTCAACAAGATTGAAAGCTTCCATATCTTGATTGGGATTTGGGTTATAAGAATGTATGCATTATCAGAGTTCCCGTTGTGGTTCAGCAGGTTACAAACCTCACTAGTATCCATAAGGATGTGGGTTCAATCCCTGGCCTCCCTCAGTGGGTTAAGGATCTGGCATTGCAGTGAGCTGTGGTGTAGGTCACAGATGTGATTTGGATCTGGCACTGCTGTGGCTGTGGCGTAGGCTAGCAGCTGCAGCTCTGATTTGCCCCCTAGCCTGGGAACTTCCATATGCTACAGGTTCAGCCCTAAAAGGAAAAAAGAAAAGAAAAGAAAAAAAGAAAAGAGAACCTAGGCCCTCACAGTAAGAGTTGTGAAGAATTTGAGAGGGGAGGGGGCTTCCCCAGGGACCCCAGGAAGAGATGCACCCTCCAAGTGGCTAGCTCCTGGGGGCCGAACCCCATCCGATTCTGTGCCAATCTTTGCTCCACCCTTAGTGCCCAGGATAGGACAGGGCATGACAAGTATTACTGAGCATCTGAGGGAAGGAGGAGACAATGAGACAGGCCCTGGGTCCTCTGAGGCTCACAAGAAGCAGAAAGGGCAGAATGTGATGGGGGAGCCCTTGGAGGGATGCCAAGTCAGAGCTCAGGAGGGTACCTTCCCTGGGCCAGCAAGACAGCTGGATGTGCAGACCCTGAGGCTTCCATCAACTGTCCCTGCTGGTGCTCAGCCTGGGCTGCAGCAGCTTGTTCTGGGAGATTTGAAACAAACACAAGAGCTTGGAGGTAGCCTCGCAAGACGTATTGATCCTCCCCTGGCTGGCCGAGCCCAAGGGCTCCCTGGCTTTCTCACCACACATACCTTCTGAGGCTTCTTATCTCGTTCCTTTAAGTCTCGGCCCCCAGCCTATCTCCTGGCAGGGGGTCATGTTAATCCCAAACACCCAGAAACTCCAACCCTTGATATCCCAAAGTCCATGGACATTAAATGATATGAGGCAGGTTTCCAGTCCCAGAGCAGCAATTACTGAAATGGCTGACTTCACTCAGCACATCTGCCCCAGTACGGGACGAAAACACAACAAAATTACACAATCTTGAAGTGGAAAAAAAAAAGCCATTTCTTACTATGACTTAAATCCAGAATTCATAAAATAAAACACTGATAGATTCAACTAAATTTTTTTTTTTTTTCTTTTTAGGGCCATACCCACAGCATAGGGAAGTTCCCAGGCTAGGGGTTGAATCAGAGCTACAGCTGCCAGCCTACACCACAGCCACAGCAATGCTGGATCCTTTAACCCACTGAGCAAGGCCAGGGAACAAACCTGCATCCTCATGGACACTAGTTGGGTTTGTTACCACTGAGCCACAATGGGAACTCCTAAACTAAATTTTTAAAAAATTAACTATTAATTGTAAAACTTCTGTAAACAAATTCAGAAGACAAATAACAAAATTTTTAATTTACATAACAGAAGAATAGCATAATTTCTCTAATATAAAAAAAGATAATCTTGGATACTGAAGCTGTGGCATAGGTCGCAACCATGGTGTGGGTTTGATCCCTGGCCTGGGAACTTCAACTTGCCATGGGCGTGGCCAAAAAAAAAAGATTAAAATATTCTCTATCTCACAATGAGAGAAATAAAACCACATAAAATTGCTGACAGTCAACAATTCCTTTTACCTAAAAAACCCCAGCAATTTTATATGGCTAATATTAATACAAATGAAAACAACATTGAGATTCTACTTTTATTCTTTCATATTGGCAAAGATAAAAAAAGTTAGGTTAACACCTTCCATTGGCAGAACTCTGGAGAAACCTGGATACTGAAGGCAGATGGCTAACTTATACAAGCTCGATGGAAAGTGATTCAGGAATTACCTCTCAAGTAATAAATGTAAATACCCTATGACCTGGATATTCCTCCACTAGGAAATTATTCTACAGATTTACATACCTGAAATGTAGAGTTACCACATTATTTGTAATCTCAAACTGTTAGGAAAAAATGAAATGCCCCATCAATTTGTAGACTGATTAAATTATGGTAACAACGCACACACACGCACACACACACAAACACACCCACAGCATCCGTAAAAATAAAATGAGAATTTCTTTAGGTACTGATTTGAAATGACCCCCAAGATACACTGTTAGATTTTGTGTGTGTGTGTGCTTTTTGGGCTGCATCCACAGCATATGGAGGTTCCCAGGCTAGAGGTCAAATTAGAGCTACAGCTGCTGGCCTATGCCACAGCCACAGCCACAGCGACCTGGAATCTGAGCTGCATCTGTGACCTACACCACAGATCATGGCAGCACTGGATCCCTGACCCACTGAGTGAGGCAGGGGTAGAACCCAACTCCTCGTGGATACTAGTCAGATTCATTTCCGCTTCACTGCAACGGGAATTCTGCACTGTTAGATTTTTAAAAGCCTTATACACAAAGTTCGAGCAATGCGTATAGTATGTTACCATCTGGGTAAATAAATATAAATATGTGTGTTACAGGGTATCTGGAAAAACTGAAGACATCTGTTCTGCTTAGAAAGAGGAACTAGGGTGGCTGAAAAATAGAGGTAGTAGGGAAACATTTCACTGAATACTGTTTTGTGCCTTTTGGATTTTGAACCCTGTAAATAATTACCCATTCAAAATAAACAACAAACAAAACAACCAGCCCTGGCAGAGTTCTCAATATATCCCATCAAATACCTCACTCTAACCAAGGCATTAGCATAACAAGAATAAGGCAGATATGGAGTTCCTGCTGTAGCACAATGGGATTGGCGGTGTTTCTGGAGTGTCAGAAGGCAGGTTTGATCCCCAGCCTGGCACAGTGGGTTAAAGGATACAACTTTGCTGCTGCTGTGGCTCATTTCTGATCCCTGGCCTGGGAACTCCACATGCCTCGGGGTAGCCAAAAAAGAAAAAAATAGTAATAAGGTAGGAGTTCCTATCATGGCTCAGCAGAAACCAATCTGACTAGTATCTATGAGGACGCAAATTCAATCCGTGGCCTCGCTCAGTGGGTTAAGGATCTGGCGTAGCCGTGAAATGTGGTATAAATTGAAGATGAGGCTTGGATCTGGCGTTGTTGTGGCTGTGGTATAGGCTGGCAGCTACAGCTCCAATTGGACCCCTAGCCTGGGAACCTACATATGCCTCAGGTGCGGCCCTAAAAAGACAAAAAAGAAAAAGAAAGGAAGGAAGGAAGAAAGAAAGAAGGAAAGAAAGAAATAAAGAAGGAAAGAAGGAAAGAAAAGAAAGAAAAGAAAAGGCAGGAATTAATTAAATACGAAAGTGAACGAAAGGAGGGAGGGCGGGATGGATGATGAAGTAATTATTGAAGTAAGTACATGATTAAGAAAGAAAGAAAGAAAGAAAGAAAGAAAGAAAGGAGGAAAGAAAGAAAGAAACTGACAGATAATCCTGGCTATTGGGTGGGGAGGGGGTCATTCCTCCAAAAATCTGCTTTATTTTTTTCTTTTCTTTTTTTTTTGTCTTTTTTGTCTTTTCAGTGCCACACCCACAGCATATGGACGTTCCCAGGCTAGGGGTCCAATTGGAGCTGTTGCTGCCAGCTTATGCCAGAGCCACAGCAACACAGGATCCAAGCCACGTCTGCAGCCTGCATCACAGCTCACAGCAACACTGGATCCTTAACCCACTGAGCAAGGCCAGGGATCGAACCCACAACTTCATGGTTCCTAGTTGGATTCATTTCTGTTGTGCCACGATGGGAACTCCCTGCTCTATTCTTTTTTTTTTTTTTTTGTCTTTTTGCTATTTCTTGGGCCGCTCCCGAGGCATATGGAAGTTCCCAGGCAAGGGGTCTAATGGGAGCTGCAGCCACCAGCCTATGCCAGAGCCACAGCAACGCGGGATCCGAGCCTCGTCTGCAACCTACACCACAGCTCACGGCAACGCTGGATCCTTAACCCACTGAGCAAGGGCAGGGACCGAACCCGCAACCTCATGGTTCCTAGTCGGATTCGTTAACCACTGCGCCACGACGGGAACTCCCCCTGCTCTATTCTTGATATGTATATTGCCCCAGGAAATTTTGCCTGGGCAAAGGTCTATGGAGCCATTTGCTAACTCTAGACTTAAGGCCTTAGCAGGTGCTAGTCTGAACTTCTTGAGTTCCTGCTGAGCTGGCCCTGGCCCTGAGCAACCAAGAGTTAGGAAGCCAGGGTCCTGGGGGCAGCACCTTAGAGGGATCTGAGCAGTCAGAACTAATCCAAGTGGGAGACTAAGAGACCAGGCAGGAGAGCCGCAAAGGGAGACTGGGGTGCAGGCTGCCAAAGGACAGAGGTCACCTAAGCCAGAGAAGGCCAAAAGGGCCCCCTGGGTCTTGGAATGAAAGGGAGTGGCTCCATTAACCATCACTCCATGACCCACTTTTGGACTTCTCATGGCTGTGATCCTGGGCTCTACAAGGTTGGAGGTTCTGGTCCCCACAGGGGACACGACAAGGGTCCCAGTGAATGATAAGCTGCAGCTCCTCTTCAGGTTCCGCTGACAAGAGGATTCACCATACTGGCAAGGCAAATTGACACTGATGGGCAGGAGGAGGTAGAACTGCTTTAATGCAATGGACTGGATGCTGGAAGAGGGGAGGAGGGCGGGAGGACATTTTCAGAATGTGAGCCACATCAGGGCCCCCTGACACTCCCCGTGAATGGATACTTTTAGCAAACCCAGGCTGAGAGAGTTGCGACTCCCAGGAGTCATACCACTGAGTAAGCTACAACCTGCAGAGGTATGAGTGTGAGGGGAATTTAGAGTGAACAGCGGAGCAGAGAGAGGATAAATATCAGTTGCAATCCAGAGGTCGGCTGCCTCAGTGGAGGCTGTAGTTGTCCAATAAGCTCCCTTTACTATTTCCCCTCAGAGCCCCCCAGAAGTCACGCAGGAGATGATCACTGGATGTGTGGAAGGTCACATTTGGGGAGTTCCCATTGTAGCTCAGTGGTAACAAACCCGACTAGAATCCACGAGGATATGGGTTTGATCCCTGGCCTTGCTCAGTGGGTTAAGGATCTGGCGTTGCCGTGGCTGTGGCATAGGCCAGCAGCTATAGCTCCAATTTGACCTGGGCAAGCCTGGGAACTTCCATATGCCTCAGGTGTGGCCATAAAAAGCAAAGAAAAAGAAAATCACACTTGTGCAGTGCAAGGGGGTGGACTGAAAACAGCCATGAGAATGTGCCTCTCAGATCTCTATCTGGAGGAGTGTGTCTGACCATCATGATTCCCCCACAGGCCACTTACAATCAATGACTGAGCACCACAGGGACCCCAAAACAGGCCTGTACCCAGGAGACGTGGGATTCCTCTGACACGTGACTTTGGCTTAAGAACTCCTCATGGGCAGAGCCAGAATTTTTTTTTTTAATTTATTTTAATTTTTATTTATTTATGTATTTATTTATGTATTTGTCTTTTTAGGGCCACATTTATGGCACACGGAAGTTTCCAGGCTAGGGGCTGAATCAGAGCTACAGTTGCTGGCCTATGCCACAGCCATAGCAACGCCGGAAACCCAGAACTTTTTTAGATGTGCACTGCTCTCTAAAGACTTCACGTCTATTTCTTCCTCCCCTTGGCTCTACATGTCCTGATTCTCACCCAACCTCCTCCAGCTTCCTCAGTCCTTTTCCCTGTAAATATCTTGGGATCTAACCCCATCCTGACAGCTACTTCTTGGAAGACCTGAACTAACACACATGCTATTGCTAAGGTTTATAAAACAGTTCTGAGCTTCTTGGCAACCAAAGGAAAAAAGATTATTATTGTAAGGTAGTCTTTAGTGCTCTTCATCAAATAATTCTGTTTCCCTCTTTTCAGGACATATTGGCAAGATTGTTTCCTTGAACTAATTTGCTCCAAGCCAATTAAGACTTTGAGAATCTGTTTTATAACTCTAACCTAGCCTCTCCTAATATCACTGATTCCTTTTTATCTATGTCAGTGCTTGCCAATAGCAGCACAATTGCTTTTTTTTTTTTATCAGATCATTCTTTGCAGTGGGAGACAGAACTTTGCATCATAGAAAGTTTAGCAGCATCAGTGGCCGCCACCTTCTAGATACCAGTAACCTTCCCACAATTGTGACAACCAAAAATGTCTCCAAACACTGTCAGATGTCACCTAGGGAGCAAAATCACTGTCAATTGAGAATCACTAATGTAACTAACAGCAGCAAACTTTTCTTCAAAGAGAGATAAAGTGTAAAGTGGAACTATATTAAAATGCTCAATGAAAACCAGAGGAGGTAGAAAGGGGGAGAGAGAAAAGAAATAAGGAACAGGTACAACAGAGAAAACAGTGACCAGCATGGAGGATATTAATTCAACGATACCAATAATCACATATGTGAACTGTAGCAAGAGAATGAGAAGGCAAGTCACAAACTGGAAAGAAATACTGGAATTCTCTGCTTTCTGCTCAATTTTTGCGATGAGCCTAAAACTACCCTAAAATATATTTTTAAAATAGTTTAAAAATGTGAATGAGCTAAATATACAGATTAAAAGACAAAGAAACAAAACAAACAAACCCTTCAGCTAACATCAGACTTAACAGAGAGAAGTTGGATGCTTTTCCCTGTCAAATTGGGTACAAAGCAAGGATGTCTTCTCTCAATGTTTTTGTTTTTTGGTTTTTTTTGGCCATACTCCTGGCATGTGGAAGTTCCTGGGCCAGGGATTAAACCTGCACCACGGCAGTAACCACAGTCACAGCTGTGACAACACCAGATCCTTAACCTGCTAAGCTACCAGGGAACTCCTTTTAAAAATTTTTTTATGTGTTTATTTTTCACCACTTTTAATCAGTATTGTACTCAAAGTCCTAGCTACTACAATAACACAAGAAAAGGATATAGGAGTTCCCATCGTGGCTCAGTGGTTAACAAACCTGACTAGCATCCATGGACAAGGGTTTCATCCCTGGCCTTGCTCAGTGGGTTAAGGATCCGGCATTGCCGTGAGCTGCGGTAAGTTGCAGACGTGGCTCGGATACTGCATTGCTGTGGCTCTGGCATAGGCTGGCCACAGCTCTGAATGGACCCCTAGCCTGGGAACCTCCATATGCTGTAGGGGTGGCCCTGAAAAAGACAAAGAGACCAAAAAAACAAAGAAAGAAAAAGAAAAGAAAAGGAAATAAAAGGTCTGGAGACAGGAAAGGAATTACAAAGGACATGGTTGTTCATGTAGAAAATCCCAAAAGAACTTTTGGAGCTAATGAACAGGTATAGGAAGGTAGCAGTTCATACTGTTATAAATAAATGATTAAATAAATAAATAAACATGGATGGATCTAGAGATTATCACATTAAGTGAAGTAAGTCAGGGAAAAACAAATATAGTATGATATCATTTATATGTAGAATCTAAACATGAGGAGTTACCTTGCGGCACAGCAGATGAAGGATCCAGCATTTCCACTGAGGTGGCTTGGATCACTGCAGTGGCATGGGTTTGATCCCTGACGCAGGAAATTCCACATGCTATGGGCATGGCAAAAAAACAAACAAAACAAAATAAAACAAAAAACATTAAGAAATAAATTGATTAAATAGAAGAAAATATGGTACAAGTGAATTTACAAAACAGAAACATGGAGTTCCCATTGTGGCTCGGTAAGTGATGTCAGTGAGGATGAGGGTTCAATCTCTGGCTTTGCTCAGTGGATAAAGGATCCAGGGTTGTCATGAGCTGTGGTGTAGGTTACAGATGCCGCTCGGATCCTGTGTTGTTGTGGCTGTGGTGTAGGCCTGCAGCTGCAGCTCCAATTCTGTCCCTAGCCTGGGAACTTCTAAATGCCACAGGTATAGACCTAAAAAGAAAAAAAAAAAAAAAGTACAGACAGATAACAAACTTATGATCATCAAAGGAGAAAGGCTTAGGAGAAGGGATAAATTAGGAGTTTAGGATTAGCTGATACAAACTATTATATATAAAATAGATTAATAACCAAGTCCTGCTGTATAACAGAGAGAACCATATGCAATATCCTATAATACACCAAAATGGAAAAGAATAAGAATAAAAACATATGTAATATAAACACATATATTATATAGATCTTATATATCTGTATATAAAACTGAATTACTTTGCTATACAGCTGAAACTAATATGACATTGTAAACCAGCTATACTTCAATAAAAAATTTTTAAAAAGGAGTTCCCATTGTGGGTTAAAAACCTGACTAGTATCCATGAGGATGTGAGTTCAATCCCTAGCCTTGCTCAGTGGGTTAAGGATCCAGCGCTGCCGTGAGCTGTGGTGTAGGTTGCAGACGTGGCTGTGGCTGTGACGTAGGCCAGTGGCTACAGGTCCGATTAGACCGCTAGCCTAGGAACTTCCATATACCGTGGGAGCGGCCCTAGAGAAGGCCAAAAAAAAAAAAAAAAGACAAATACATACATATATACATACACACATAGGGAAGAAGAGATAATGCAGAAAAATTCCAGATAATTTATATAGATTTCCTCCTGTTGTTATGAGTTGAGTTGTGTCCCTCAAAAAGGTATTTTAGTCCTAAACCCCAGGACTGTGACCTTCTTTGGAAACAGTGTTGCAGACAGAATCAAGTTAAGATGGGGTCAGCAGGGTGGGCCCCAATCCAGTATAATTGGTGTTCTTAGAAGAAGAGGAAAAGGACACAGAGACACTGGAGGAGAACGCTGTGTGCCAACAGACGTAGATGCTGGAGTGATGCATCTACAAGTGGAGCAACGGCAGCAGGTGCTGGCGGGAGCACCAGAAGCCAGAATAGAGGCAAGAAACAAATTCTCCCCTAGAACCTTTGGAGAGAGCATGGCCCTGCCAACACCTTGATTTCAGACCTCTAGCCTCTAGCCCCATGGGAGAATAAACTGCTATCATTTTAAACCACCCATCTGTGGTACTTTATTACACAGCCTTAGAAAACCATTCTTTAAGAGTGTGTTGAGCATAGTGATTTACTTCTAAGAAGCCCAGTGTGGAAAGGGGGAAAAAAAGTAACTTGATAACAGAGAAACCTGACAGATGCAACCTCAGCCATGTGATCATGGTCAATATCAACAGTGACAGCTCAGGAGTTCCTGTTGTGGCTCAGCAGATTATGATCCCGACGAGTAGAGTATCCATGAGGATGGGAGTTCGATTCCTGACCTCGCTCAGTGGGTTAAGGATCCGGTGTTGCCGTGAGCTTCTGTGTAGGTCACAGACACAGCGAGGATCCCAAGTTGCTATGGCTGTGGTGTAGCTCCAAATTGACCCCTAACCTGGGAACTTCCATATAGCCTGAGAGCAGGGATCAAACCCACATCCTCAGGGACACCATGTTGGGTTCTAAACACACTGAGCCATTTTGGGAACTCCTTAAACTTTTTTAAAAAGCCAATGCTGCAAATATGTCAATATCCAAAACCGTAAAAGGTGATAGACTTAAAAAAAAAAAAAGAGAGATTGAATTTATTCCAGCACTCACACAAAGAAAATTTGACATTGGCTTTTTATACCAGCACCGGTGTTTGCTGTAATAGGCCATTTGTCTTCTACTGAGGTTTTATATTCCTTATGACAGGATTATTCCTGGTGTGGACTGTGTCACTTGATGACTCTAGATAAAAGATGAGGGCCAGAAACCCAATCTGGCCAGGTGATCTCTTAGGAATATACAGAAATAATAAACTATCCTGGCTAATACATAGCCCTTACTATGTAAGAATTTTATTATAATGACATTTTTATTCTCACAATGTTTTTATGGAATAAATACCATTAATTCCCCAACTTAAATTATGGAAACTGGGGTACAGAGAGCTTTAATAACTTGCCCAAATCATATAGCAAGTCAATGACCTAGCCTGGATTTGAACCCAAGCCAGCTGGCTCCAAAGTCTGGATTTTTTTTTTTTTTTTTGGTCTTTTTGCCATTTCTTGGGCCGCTCTCGCAGCATATGGAAGTTCCCAGGCTAGGGGTCCAATCGGAGCTGTAGCCACCGGCCTACGCCAGAGCCACAGCAACGCGGGATCCGAGCCGCGTCTGCAACCTACACCCCAGCTCACGGCAACGCCGGATCCTTAACCCACTGAGCAAGGGCAGGGACCGAACCCGCAACCTCATGGTTCCTAGTCGGATTCGTTAACCACTGCGACACGACGGGAACTCCCAAAGTCTGGATTTTGACACTATATGTAGCCTACTCTGGGAAGCCAATTATAATAGAGAGTGTCATGATAACTTATGAAATCAGGAGAAGAGGGAGGCTGGAAAGATTACACAAGTCATAATAAACTATTCTAACCCTGATACTAGTACATTTGTAGAGGAAGAATAACATAGAGATCAAAGATGTAGGCACTGGAACCAGGCTTCCGGAGCCCAGATACCAGCTTTGCTGCTCACTTGCTGTGTGATAAGCAGGGTATTCATCTTTTGTGGTAGGAGGAATAACAGCCCCTCCAAAGATGTCCATATCCTAATCCCCAGAAAACGTGACTATATTAGGTTACAGAGCAAAAGAGGATTAAAGTTGCAGATGGAATATTTTTTTTTGTATCCTGCATCCTCATGGATGCCAGTCAGATTCATTTCCATTGAGCCACGATGGGAACTCTGCAGATGGAATTTAAGGTGACTGATCATCTGACCTTAAGACAGGGAGGTCATTCTGGGTTATCCCGATAAGCCCAGTGAATTCACAGTGTCCTTCAAAGTGGATGAGGGATGCAGAAGAGAAATTCAGTCAGTCAGAGAAGGGGAATTGACCACAGAAACAAGGTCAGAGTGATGCTATATGAGAAAAGCTTGGAGTTCCCAAGAGGCTCAGTGGTTAACGAACCCAACAACTACTATCAATGAAGATGAGGGTTCGATCCCTGGCCTTGCTCAGTGGGTTAAGGATCTGGCATTGCCGTGAGCTGTGGTGTAGGTCACAGATGAGGCTCGGATCATTCATTGCTGTGGCTATGGTGTAGGCTGGCAGCTGCAGCTTCAATTTGACCCCTAGCCTGGGAACTTCCATATGTCGCTGGTGCAGCTCTAAAAAGACAAAAAAAAAAAAAAAAGGGGAGAGAGAGAAGAGCTCAACCCACCATTGCTGGCTTTGAAGCTGGAAGGGGACCATGAGCCAAGGAATGCAAGCAGCCACGAAAAGCTGGACAAGCCCGGAAACAGATTTTTCCCTAGAGCCTCTGGAAGGAAAATAGCCCTGTCCACACCTCTATTTCTATCCCCTGATACCCATTTCAAACTTCTGACCTGTTGAAATCTAAGATAATAAATACATGTTGTCTTAAGCCACTGAATTTTTGACATTTTGTTACAGTGACAATGGGAAACTAACATACCTCTCTATGCTTCCTTTTCCTCATTTATAAAATGGAGAAAATAAAATTATCTTATAAGGTTATTGTGATGATTAAAGAAAAAAAATACAGATAAAATCCTTAGAAGAGGGCCCGGTACATAGTAAGTTGCTCAATAAATGCCAGAAAAAATACTAAGTATAAACTGTTGAGGGAAGAAACCACAATGGATGCTAAAAATATTGGGTGAAATGTTGATCAGAAACAGGATGTCAGAATGGTGACCAAGGGTTACCCCATAGTTTACATACTCATTGCAAAAGGGGGAAGTGTCTTTACAATGGGGAAATCTGCAACCCCCATCTGAACTCAGTCTTCAAACAGAAAAAACATCACCAAAGGAGGGACAGCTGGGTGTTGATGGCCCTCCTGATAGGATGCAATATAAAGAACAACATCACCTTTGAAATGCTTCTTCCCAAAGAAAGGTTAACCTGAATTGAATCAAGCTACAGAGCTGGCTTTCTGTTGCAGGAAATATAAGGAATAGAGGAGGAAGTTAAATAAACATGAAGAAACATTTAGACAAATCCTGAACGTGGGGACATCCTAGAACTGTCCTGTCTCTTCAGGAATTTTGTGTCATGAGGAGTTCCCTGGTGGCTTAGAGGTTAAGGATTCCAGATTGTCACTGCTGTGGCTTGTGTTCAATTCCTGGCCCAGGAAATTCCCCATGCTGCGGACATGGGAAAAAAAAATCGTTGGGTCATGAAATAAAAAAGTTGTGAAAGAGTAGTTCTTTACACTGTCATGCAGGGACCCGGGTCTCTCCCATCTCTGGTACTGCTGTGGTTCGGGCTCTCCTAGAAGGAAAGGGAAGGGAGCCTACGGGATCTTGTGGGAAGTCTTTTTTTTTTTTTTTTTTTTCACAGCATTCAGAAGTTCCCCAGGCCAGGGATCAAACCTGGGCCACAGCAGTGACAACACTAGATCCTTAACCTGCTGAGCCACCAAAGAATTACATGGGATGGCTTACAATACCATACCTGAAACTGGCCCACTTCAGCTGCCACTTACATTTCTTTGGTCGTAATGTCACTGGGCCCTGACCTAACTGCAAGAGAGCTGGGAGATGGGAGTTCTCTTGTGGTGCAACATGTTAAGGATCCAGCATCGTCACTGAGGTGGCTCTGGTCACTGCTGTGGTTGGGGTTTGATCCTTAGCCTGGGAACTTCCACATGCCATCGGTGCAGCCAAAAAAAGAGAGAGAGATGGGATATGTGCCTGGAAGCTTGGGAAGGAGAGGAGAGAAGAGTGGTGAGCATCCAATCTAACTCTCCATCCATGTAACACCACCTACCCCTCCCCCCGAGCAGTGCTGGGCACAGCATGGCCTTGGCAGGCACTTCCGAGCCATGCATACCCCCAGGCCCATGTTAGTCCTTGCTCTGAGATGGACCAGCAACCCAGTATCCTCCCTTCTCCCCTCATGCTCCACAACCAGACAATCACCAAATAGCAGTGTCTCCAACTTTCCACATCCCTAAACAGCTTTCACCTCTCCAATTGCAACTGCTAGAGCTTAGTACAACAGCCCAGGTGGCCTCCCTTCATGCAAGTCTCCTGATCTTGGAGGACTATGTTCTTCAAATAGGCTGCAAGTGAGCAAATAAATAAATCAACAAGATAACTTAATGTGCTATGAAGTAACCAGAAACTGAAACAGTAAAGAATGGCTTTGGGGTGAGAAGGAGGAGCTAATTTGTATAAGGGCTGTCAGGGAAGGCTGCTCAGAGGAGGTAGCTATGGCAAAAAGACTTATCTAGAATCATCCAGAAAAGCAGTATTTCTATTTCTGTGTGTTGTTGCAAAACCCTGCCACTCCTCCTTCCAGTGGTGGAGTCTATATTTCCTCCACTTGAACTTGGACAGTGGTTTCAACTTGCAAAATTAATAAAGTACAACAGAAGTGATGCTATGTGACTTCTTAGACTGGGTCATAAAAGATAATACACAATACCATATATGCGGAATCTAAAATATGACACAAATGGATTTCCACTGTGGTGTAACAGGTTAAAGATTTTTCTTTTCTTTTTTTCTTTTGCCATACCTGTGGGATATGGAAATTCCCAGGTCAGGAATTGAACCCGTACCACAGCAGCAACCTGAGCCACTGCAGTGACAATGCCGGATCCTTAATACTATGCCACGAGGGAACTCCCAACAGGCCCTGATGATAGATAGAATGAGGAATGAGGGATACGGAAGAGTGAAGTTACATTTCGAGGTTTTTCTCTCACGTAGTCAGATGAATAACAGTGCAACTTGCCTGAAGGGGAAGGCTTGGAAGGAGCAGGATTGGGATGGGGAAATTTCCCTTTCCCTCAGGATATTCGATTTCATTGTGGTTGTAGAAAGAATTTCAAGCTACTTAAATAACGTTCACCAAGGATAGGCAAGAACAGAGTTTCTGGGTCTCGAGGGGTTGGAGATTCCAGTAACTACTTGGCTTTCTGTAAGAATTCCTATTTGTTTAATTTTAAGCTCACGGATTTATGTTATGCCAAAAAAAGTACAGAAACAAAATTGTATTTACACAAGTTTAATAATAAAATATGAAAAAGGCAAGACAAGTGATAGAAGAATGACCATATAGAAATAGCATGTAGGAGTTCCCGTTGTGGTATAGAGGAAAAGAATCTGACTAGGAACCATGAGGTTGCGGGTTCAATCCCTGGCCTTGCTGAGTGGGTTAAGGATCTGGTGTTGCCATGAGCTGTGGTGTAGGTCACAGATGTGGCTGCGATCTGGTGTCTGTGGCTATGGCATAGGGCGGGCAGCTGTAGCTCCGATTAGATCCCTAGCCTGGTAACCTCCATGTGCTGCAGGTACGGCCCTAAAAAGACCCCCCCAAAAAAAGAAAGAAAGAAATAGCATATAATTATTAAATGGAGAACGAACCAGATCTAACAAGTCCTTAGCATGGACCATTCTTTAATCAGGCTTCCTCTATCCGAAAATTTTAGTGCACAATACAACTGACTCACTCATTTCACACATACTCCAGCATAAACTCATCAGAGAAATCCTTCATTTCGAAATCCTCTAATCTATACAGAATTCCTCAGATATAATTACAGTTTCAATGTGTTCCATAAATGCATATCAACACACAAGGTGGTGCAGATGAAGAGGTTCTATACAGAGCCATTCTCCAGGAAGACTCTATTCCCAGGTTAAGCCAGTTTATGCCAAATGCTGGATTAAAAAATTCTGTAAAGAAAAAAGGAGGAAAATTCCAAAATTAAAGCCCTTAGGCAGATCTGACTTCAGATAACCTAGCACTTAGTGCAAACCAATCTCTGAAAGCAGAGCACCAGCTGTAGTTAAAATGGTATAAAACCACCATGAACTTTATTTTCTGCTTCTAACAGCAGTCTTTTATCTTGCAATCAGAAACCAAAGTTCCAGAAGAAGAGAATATGTTTTTCCCATTTGACTGCCTGTATAGCTTTAAGACCCTCCGTGCAGGTTGCTGTAATTTCTATGGCAAAGATCCCAGTTGGAAGCTAAAGCACACTCGAAGGAGGAAATCGAACTCAACATGGAGGGGCCCAGCCAAGCACTTTCCCCAAATCATAGTCCATTAGCCAGGCTGGAGAAGAGCCACCCAGCGACCAAGAGGAGGGAACAAGGTGCTTCCTGGAAGAATGGCTAAGAAGAGTTAGGGGAAGAACCATGAACTTCTGGAAGGACTCTCAGTAGAGGCAGAAGATCTAGACTGTTGAAAACAGCTGCTGGATCTCTCACAGGGAGAGAGGGAAGAAGGGGACAAGGAATGGTCCAGGAAGAGAGGAAGGATCCTACACCAGGCCACGACTAGATGCCCTCCTTATCTTTTCCTCTCCTGTCCCAGTTCCAGGAACTTGCCTGATCCTCTCAGTTGTCTCCCTCTACAGGATACATCTCTGAAGCTCAGAAGGAAACTCCCCTTCATCTGGTCTTCAGTGTCATTCACCTGTCCAGGCTTCATGGAGACTACCTCACAAGACTTCGGGTTAGACAGGTCAGCAGTGGGAAGCAGGGTATCCAGCTAGGCTCTCAATACAGGCAAAAGATAGGTAATCCCAGCAGCAGGGACAGGGACACTAGGTGACCTGGCTTGTCTTTGCAGATGCCCACTCAGAGTCCCAAAACTACTGACTCCTCTATCCTGTATTTTTCAGGTTTGCTTCATGTTTTCTCCCTATTGCCTCCTCCCTGGACCCACAGTACATGCTGCCCAAATGCTACTTCTTTCTAATCTTTCTCCAAAATTGGCAAGGGAGAAGTTCCTACTGTGGCTCCATGGATTAAGAATCTGATAAGTATCTATGAGGATGCGGGTTTGATCCCTGCCTTCACTTAGTTGGTTAAGGATCAGGCATTGCCACAAGCTGCAGTGTAGATCACAGATGTAGCTCAGAGCCTGTGTTGCTGTGGCTGTGGCTGTGGCCGGCAGCTGCAGCTCCAATTTGATCACCAGCCTGGGAACTTCCATATGCCACAGGTGTGGCCTTAAAAAGAAAACAAATAAAATTGGCAAAGGATCTCAAAATTAACCATGAACCACCAAACGACTAAAGAAAATCCTTACCTGGGAACTGCATCATTTATTCGTTATTTATTTAGCTCCTAGTATTATGGTTGTTAAGGAGGTTATTGCAGTTATCCAAGTGATTGATGATGGAGACTTGGAGACTTGGACAAATATGGTAGCAGTGGAGGTGGTTGGATTGTGCTTATATTTTGAAAGATAGAGCCAATAGATGGATCAGGTAGACTGTATCACAGCAGAAAGAGAAAGATGCTTCTAAGTTTTTGGCCTAAGCATCTGAAAGGGAGGTGTTGCCATTTTCTGAGAAAGGAAAAATAACAAGATGCCCAAGTAGAAAGAACTAAATCAAAAGCTTGATTTTTGGACATATTAAATTTGAGTTGCTTATTTAGACATCCCAGTGGCAATATTCAGTTAGCGGCCTGGAGTTCATGGGAAAAGTCTAGGCTAGAGATAAATTTTTTCAAAACTTTATCCTACTTAAACTTCTCGTAAGCAAAAAGAAATGTTGGAATCAGAGGGAACCTGCAAAATTTCAGCCAACAAATGTCAGGAAGCATAAGACCAAGTAAGATATTTAGAAATGTTTTGGTTGGCATTGTCTGACAGGGTTGGGGTTCGACTTCTCGCAGAGAATAAATGAGATCAGATATCTAGAGTTCTAAGCTCCTGTACAATGGGCACCATCATTTGAAGTGTCTGCAGTGGTCCCCTGCCCCAGAGAGACTGATGCAGGAATAATCTTACCCCCTAAAATAAAAGTGGACCAATGGCTTTTCCAGATTCATTCTCTCCTAAGGCCAATATCACTATTTAAAACCAAACGCTTTTTTCTCCTTCAATAAACTTTCTCCTCCCTTCTTTTACCTTGGCCTATCCCTTCTCCTACTTACCAGATAAAAGCTACCATCCACATTAATGAAGATAGAGTAGGAGGAAGAGAGTGGGTAATAGCGCATCACCATAACTAGCAACAGCAAACCTTCAATTCCTTGTTATGCGTATTTTTTAATTTTAATTTTATTTTTTAATACTTTGAAGTACCACCTTCTTTTTCATTGTTTTGTTTTGTTTGTTTGTTTGTTTGCCACACCAGAGACATGTGGAAATTCTCCAGCCAGGGATTGAACCCTTGCCACAGTTATAGCCTGCACCAGAGACATGTGGTAATTCTCCAGCCAGGGATTGAACCCTTGCCACAGTTATAGCCTGCACCACGGCTGCAGTAACACAGGATCCTTAACCTGCTACTCCACAAGGGAACTTCCTAAATTCTTTTTTAAAATGTTGTTTAAATTGTTGTTTTGTTTTAAGATGTTTGTTAGTGATATAATTATTATGCTTCGTTGTTGTCAGTTATTTGTCTTTTCTTTCTGGATGCTTGGGTGTTTGGGTTTTTTTTTTTCTTCTATTTTCTTTGTAAATGCTTGGGTTTTTTTCTTTTTTAGCTTTTGGATTTTTTTTTTTTTAATAGCCTTTAGGAGCTCCCTTGTGGCTCAGCAGGTTAAGGATCAGGGTTGTCACTGTTGTGGTGCTGGTTACTATCCCTGTACCAGGAACTTCTGTATGCATTAGATGAAGCCATATGCCTTGGGTGTATGTTATACATGCATAATTTCTGTATGCCTTGGGTGCCTTGTGTTTACAAAAACAGCATTATTTGCAGAAAAAAATTTATTTAAAAAAGACGTTACTTTTCAGAGCAGTTTTAGATACACAGCGAAAATTGAATGGAAAGTACAGAGAGTTCCTATTCACCCCTAGTTCTTACACACATACAGACTGTCTTCACTATCAGTATCTCTTACCAGAGTGATATATGTGTTACAATCAATGAACCTTCATTAACACATCATTATCACTCCAAGTTTATAGTTTGCATTGGGGTTCACTCTTATTATATATTTTATGGATTTGGACAAATGTTTAATGCTTATGTATCTATAGTTTTGTGTCTGTAGACTTTTTTTTTTTCTTTTTTGGTTACCCTGAGGCACATGGAGTTCCTTGGCCAGGGATAAGACCCAAGCCACAGTTGCAACCTAAGCCGCAGCTGCAGCAATGCCAGATCCTTAACCCACTGTGCCGGGCCAGGGATCAAACCTGTGTCTCAAAGCTCCCAAGACACCACTGATCCCATTTTGCCACAGTGGGAACTCCTGTGTCTCTAGACTTTTGGATGATAACCATTCTGACCCACATAAGATGATGCGTCATTGTAGTTTTGATTTATATTTCTCTAATAATTAGTGATGTCGAGCATCTTTTGATGTGCTTTTTAGTCATCTATACGTCTTCTTTGGAGAAATGTCTATTTCTCCTTTTTTTATTGGGTTGTTTGTTTGGTGTTTTTGTTGGTGGTGGTGCTTTTTTTTTTTTTTTTTTTTGTCTTTTTAGGGCAGCCCCCATGACATGTGGAGGTTCCCGGGCTAGGAGTTGAATTGAAGATGCAGCTGCTGGCCTACACCACAGCCATGGCAACTTAGGATCCGAGCCACCCTCTTCGACCTACACTGCAGCTTGCAGCAATGTTGGATCCTTAACCCACTGATCGGGGCCAGGGATCAAACCCTCATGCTCATGAATACTAGTCAGGTTCTTAATTCTGAGCTGCCACAGACACTTCTCATCCATTTTAAAGCATAACTTCAGTAATATTTATTTACATTGTTGTGCAACCAATCTCTAGAACTTTCTCAGCTTGCAAAACTGAAACTCTATACCCATCAAACAACTCCCTGTTGTCCCCCTCCCCGGAGCAACCACCATTCACCTTTCTGCCTCTATAAATTTGGCTAATTTAGATACTTCATATAGCTGGAATCATATATACAGTATTTGTCTTTTCATGACTGGCTTATTCCACAAAGCATGATGTCCTCAAAATTAATCCATGTTGTAGCATGTAACAGGATTTCTTCCTTTTCTCTTTCTTTTTACCACTACATCTGCAGCATATGGAAGTTCCCAAGCCAGGGGTCAAATCTGAGCTGTAGCTTCCAACCTATGCCACAGCAAGACAGGATCCGAGCCACATCTGAAAACTACACTGCATTTTGTGGCAATGCTGGATACTTAACCCACTGAGAGAGGCCAGGGATCTCACCAACATCCTCAGGAACACTATGTCAGGTTCTTAATCTGCTGAGGCATAATGGGAACTCCAGAATTTCTTCCTTTTTAAGGCTGAATAATATTCATATATATATATGTGTGTGCACACATATAAATGTATATTGATGTATATACAACTCATTCACCTGCTCTGGACCCAAAGCTGAGACAATGGTTCTCAGAATTCTCTGAATGCTTGTTCTGCTTCAACTGTGCCTTGCTCTTTTATCATTTTTATGAAGCAGTGAAGAATGCACATTCATGAAAAACCTGCCTTGCTGTGTGGTTCTTTCCATCACAGCCAGCCAGGCAAAAATATGACGGTGTGTGATCCTCATTCAGGGAAGTACATAGAAATGAAATGACTCTTGCTATGGTAGTGGGAAGGGGTGGGGAGGGGTAAAAGTCTGAGGGACATAAGTGTTTCTTTTTTAAAAGTTAGCGCAAGATCGTTGTTACATTTCTATTTAATGTTAATATTTAAACACAAATTTAATAGTATATAGTAGAGTCATATAAATAAATTAATCCAGTTTATGTAAGAGAGAAAATGTGAAAAACACACCCACCTTTCCTCCATCACTCAATAATTTATTGCCTATCATTGTAAGCTGGATACCCCAGTTTGTGAGGCAAACGTGTGCAGGTGGGTTGTTGAGAGGCACTCTCAGAAATATCTGTGAGGGAATGAAAGAGGCGAGAGAGATGAGGCTGGAAGAAGTTCAGCTGCTAAGTAGTTGCAGTTGCCAGAGACTGTAGCAATCCTGGGGGAGCTCTGAAGCTGGGAATGCCCTGCAAAACTGTCCCAAACTGAAGCAAATGGGATATGCATTTACACTGCATAATAATAACCATTGGATGCAATCTGTCTTGAGGGAGGTGCTTAAATTTGGCAAAGCTGCTCCTTGCAGCTGAAGGCAATGCCTGGAGGGGCATTCTGCATAAGCTGTCAGCCAGTAACATTCCTGACAAGTGGATGACATGACTCGGTCCTAAAGAGGGGCATTTGGATAACACCCCATAGTATCCAGGTCAACCCTACCTTCCTATTCTCCTCCCCAGAAACAAAAGCCATGACATTGAAGAGTATATACTTCCAGATTTTGTTTTTGAATTCATGTATATTTTCATACACAGGCATATATCTACATACATTTTCTTTTTTCAATTCGAGAGACTCACGAGACATGTATTGTTTTATTAATTTCTTCCTTGTGTTGGAGATCTTTCCACTAGGGCACAAATACTCTTTTTCTTTCTGTCTCTCTTTTTAAATAACTGCATAATATTCCATATCGTGAAGGTTTAATTTCATCAAACGCTTTTTTGACATCTATGGGAATAATCATATGGTCATCCTCAAGCTTATCTGAGTCTCAAGGTTGTTCAAATTGAAAATTCACAAGCAAGAGTTCCCATTGTGGCGCAGTGGAAATGAATCCACCTAGGCACCATGAGGTTGCGGGTTTGATCCCTGGCCTTGTTCAGTGGGTTAAGAAGCCAGCATTTCCGTGACCTGTGGTGTAGGTCACAGACGTGACTCGGATCTGGCGTTGCTGTGGCTCTGGCATAGGCCACTGGCAGCTGTAGCTTCAATTAGACCCCTAGTCTGGGAAACTCTATATGCCCCGGGTGTGGCCCTTAAATGACAAAAGACAAAAAAAAAGAAAAGAAAATTCACCAGCACAGAAAAGAACATTTTAAAAATGAGGACAACTGCCTTATCAGAGACAAAATCATGGTAAAAGGCAATAGTAATTAACACAATATGGTGTCATAGAAAATCCAAAAACAGATTCTGTGTGTTACTGAGCAGGACCCCATGGGCAGGGTCAGGCCCTACCCCCATATCCTCTGCTTTAGCTCCTCTCTGAAGTACCTAGATAACAGTATCTGTTGCACATTTCCTGAGTTGTTTTACAGATATGAAAGCCCCCCACCAAAGGGAAGATGTTAACTACTTGATGACCATAAGCTCACAGTCTCCAGGCCTTCTGGAGCCTAAGGACTGATAATGTTAACCATGTGACATGGCTCTGCTCTCTCACCATCAACCAGTCCGAGAATTGTGCTTCAGCTGATCATATACCCTGCGACCCTCTTTCCTCACTTGGCCTTTAAAAATGCTTTGCTGAGGGAATTCCTGACCTGGCTCAGGGGAAACAAATCTGACTAGCAGCCGTAAGGATGCAGGTTTGATCCCTGGCCTTGCTCAGTGGGTTAAAGGATCTGGTGTGGCCATGAGCTATGGTGTAGGTTGCAGATGCAGCCCAGATCTTGCATTGCTGTGGCTGTGGTGTAGGGCCGGTGGCTACAGCTCCTGATTCGACCCCTAGCCTGGGAACTTCCATATGCCTTGGGTATGGCCCTAAAAAGACAAAAAAAATTCTTTGCTGAAACTCTTCGGGGAGTTTGGGGGTTTAGGGGCATGAGCCACCTGTTCTCCTTGTATGGCCTGCAGTAAACCTTTCTCTGCTCCACACTCAGATGTTTCCATTTGCTTGGCCTCACTGTGTGTTGGGCATGGGAACTTGCATTCCCTAGCATGTGTATATATGAAAATACCTTGGATTTCCTGTTGTGCCTCAGAGGTTTAAGAACTCAACTAGTCCCCATGAGAATGAGGGTTCCATCTCTGAACTTGCTCAATGGGTTAAGGATCCAGTGTTGCTGGAAGCTGCAGCATAGGTCGCAGATGTGGCTCAGATCCTGCATTGGTGTGGCTTTGGTGTACACCAGCAGTTGCAGCTCTGATTCGACCCTGGGAATATATGATGCAAGGGCAGCCTAAAAAAAAAGGAAGAAAAAGTAATACGATTTGGGAGGAGGAGGGCAAAATTATTAGCAATTTAAACATCCAACTTCCCTGGTGGTTCAGCAAGTTAAATATCTGATATTGTCACTGCTATAGTGCAGGTTTGGTCCCAGGTCTGAGAATTTCTGCATGTCATAGGCATGGAGAAAAAAACCACTAAGCCACTAAAATAAATTTGTATTTTGGAGTTCCTGCTGTGGAACAGTGGGCTAAGAATCTAACTTCAACAGAGGTGCGGGTTCAGTCTCCTACTCAGTGCAGTGGGTTAAAGGATCCAGCATTGCCGTAACTGTGGTGTACATCTCAGCTGTGGCTAGGATTCAATCCCTGGACCAGAAACTTCCGTATACAGTGGGTGCAGCCATTAAAAAAAAAACAAAAACAAAAAACCAGTAGTATCTAATACTGTCAAGCTATGGAAAAAGGGGTGTTCTGTTTTATTGTTGAACAGAAACTAAATTGGTAGTCTTTTGAAAGAACAGTTTAGGAGGTCCCTATTCGCTCAGGGGGCTGTGGATCTGGTGCTGTCACTACTGTAGCTCTGGTTCAATCCCTGGACTGTGAACTTCCAAATGCTACAGGCATGGCAAAAAAAAAAAAAAAAAAAAGGGCAGTTTAGCAAGTTCTATCCAGAATTTCAGTGGATAGATATTTAGCTCATAAATTATACTTCTCTAAATTGATTCTAAAGAAATACACAGGTGTATAGGTTAGTACAAGCAATAATATTGAATACAGTAAAATTGTTCTGCATTTTTAATATTTTCAGCTCCCTTTCTTTGTACAACTAATTTTTTAACCTAGGTGACAGATTGAAAGATATTCAAATTTTGTTTATCCTTTTTTCTTTAACTTTCCCTAGAAGTTATCTCTTGTCCTGAATTCTCCCCCTTCCTTTGAAGTCTCTATCTTCATTTGGCCTCTGCCTTGCTCTTGAAGAACTCTCCCCTGCTGACACCTTGAAACTCCAGACTTTAGCCCCAGGGCACAGAAATGGCCCAACAGGAGCCCACTATTACCTGGTGCCTTGAGCTTCAGACTACTCTGGGACACGGAAGTAAAGGCATTCCAAGGTACAGAGCTGACTGGGCTTGGGGACCAGAATAGGGGACCAAAGACACCCTGGCTGAGGGTGACCTTGATTACTGAAAAGAATTACTCCAAAAATAAGTTAGCGGAAGAAGTATCCCCAGGTGAGACTGTACACAGCTTTGGCAGAATCAGAACCCCACACAGGCTGAACTTTGCTCCCTTTTTTTGGGTTGCCAGGCAGTGTGAACCAGAAAAAAGAGAGTTATTGCACCATGTGACCTGGCAGTCAGGGACTCAACACTTGAGCCTAATTCAGTGGGGAAAGTGTTTATTTAGACAACAAGAGCAAATCTACACTTCTGGCTGAGAAGTATAGATTTGGAAATGTTCCTTTAGACCTAACTATAGGAAGGGCAGGCCAAGCTTGGGTGTGGGTCTTAGCCAGAGAAATACCCCCAGCATCCTCCAGGGTCCTACCTGCAGAAATGCATCAGCCAGCAGTGAGAAGACCCAGCACCTGGGTGTGCCAGGGAAGGACCCACCAGCTTTATTCAAGTCTGAACTCTGATTGTGATCTTGTATAGTAAGGGATAAAAATCTATGGATAAATTTATAAACAGAGGAAATAAATATTGAGTATACAAGAGTCAATAAGAAGATGGAAATCAATTACAGAACCCAAAATAAAAATTACAGAGATTGTTTCAAATTCCCTTTCCATTAATCACTGTGCAATATATACATATCTCAAATCATGTATACCTCAAACTAATACAACATTATGTCAATTACAGCTCAGTAAAACTGGGTAAAAATAAAATCCCTTGCTCCTTTGCTCTCTCAGCCTAGACCCTAGAAGATTTTAGAAGTTCTTTTAGCAAACATACTTGCTGATTTATAAATGAACACTAGTGCAGTAATCTCATCTTTGGAATGGCCAAGTTTTCATGATTAAGGTCTGGACCTGCCACCTTATTACATCCCCTACTCTCTACCATAGTGAGAAGCTTCATAAGTGTTTTCGGTTGATGGTAAAGCTATTGAGTTTCAGTAGTCAAATCTGATTATGCCTTCAAAGGAATAGAGAAAAGGCACAAATAACTGACTCCAAGAATATATTTGATTTTTGGAGTTCCTGTCATGGTTCAGTGGTTAACGAACCCGACTAGCATCCATGAGGACACGGGTTCGATCCCTGGCCTCGCTCAGTGGGTTAAGGATCCAGTGTTGCCCTGAGCTGTGGTGTAGGTCGCAGACATGGCTTGGATCCCAAGTTGCTGTGGCTCTGGTGTAGGCCAGCGGCTACAGCTCCGATTTGACCCCTAGCCTGGGAACCTCCATATGCTGCGGGTGCGGCCCTAGAAAGACACCAAAAAAAAAGAGAATATATTTGATTTTGAAGTATGTTATGATAAATTTACGGTAAATTTGCCTTCATATTTACTTTATTGTAGTTCCTGATCATGAATTAATTCGTTAATCCAGGAAGTGGCCCACTCACTAAGGAAGCTTCAGGTGTTCCTGGAAAATCCTTCCAATAGGAAGCTCCTCACACTTGCCTCTTGGGGCCTGTGGCAGAAGCTCTGCCAATCAAATGCTCTCTCCGGGGCTTTGATATTTGAACAAACAGGAGAGGAGGAGTATGACCTTTACTCTCAGTAGACTAAGAATAGGGTAAAGCTCTAAAGACCAAAAGGTATTTATTGTCCATAGAGTAAACTCAAAAAGGGACACTAGGATTCAGTTCCCCTACTTTTTTTTCCATGCCCGCGGCATGAGGAAGTTCCAGAGCCAGGGATCCAATCCATGCCACAGGAACCTGACCAAATTTCTTGAAAGTTTTTTTTGTGGGGTTTTTCAGTCACACCTAGGGCATTTAATGAGGGAATTGATGGAGTTCCTTTGTTACTACAGCGGCTCCAGTTTTGCAGCTGTGGTACAGAAGATTTGATCCCTGACCCAGGAACTTCTATATGCCCCTGGGCATGCCAAAAAAAAAAAAAAAAGAAAGAAAGAAAGAAATTTGCTCAAAGTCAAACAGCCAGGCAAGGATTCAGGACCATGAGTCCTTACTCTAGTTATCATTCCACAGTTCACTCTAAGACTTGCTCACATCCAGTTTTTAGGAGTAAAATGAAAGAAAAAAAAAAAACTTCTTTATAAACAGATGATGTTGGCTTAAAAAGTAGAATTAACTTTATTTCAGAGTTCCCTCATGGCTCAGCAGGTTAGGATCCGGTGTTGTTACTGCTGTGGCTCTGGTTACTGCTGCAGCTTGGGTTTGATTCCTGGCCCAGGAACTTCTACATGCTGCAAGAGCAGCAACCCCCCCCCCCAAAAAAAAAGAATTAATTTTATTTCAAATAAGTGTGTATTAAAACTTACAGTCCCTGAGAACATATTGCTGGTGTGGACAGAGACTGGAAGGAAGATTTCTCAGGAGAGAATGGGTGGGGTCTTATGCACACACACAACAGACACAAAACAGGATTCTCCAGGGACAAACATCAAACCACCCATAAAAAGCTGATGGTTGAGGTGATTGGAATGCAGAGGTAAAGCCTCTGGGCTTCCAGTGAAAGAAACCCAACTCTACTGGCTTAGGCGACCACAGAAATAGCCTCAAGGGCAAAGGCAGCTAAGACTGGCTCTCTCTCTTTCTCCCCTTCCTTATCTCGTCTGTGCATTTCTCTGAATGTCAACCACTGTCTCCTGGGCAAGTTCCTACAAGCACATGGAAGAATAGCTCTGCAGTTTTCAAACTACACCTCCTAACTACCCCACCCAAGGAGAACTTTACTCCTTCCTCTGGTGCCAATTCAAACATCCTGCTGTAGGACCTGGGGGGCTAGCAGGGGGGAGGAGGCACCCAGTGTTGATGATTATCCAGAAGAAATGGGGAGATATGATCCTGCAATGAAAACATTCAATGTCCTCCACATGGAGTTATAATTTCAATTGTTCTCTCTTCTTGCTGGTTAAAATTACATCGTCTCCAAAAATTTTGAAACCGAAGGTTAGCGATCTCATCTGTATCCCTCATCCACATTAACGGCATCACTATTTTCATTTATGGATATGTTCTGTTGATCTGTTGATTAGCTCTTATGCCTATTAGGTTTTTTATTTTTAGGGCTGCATATGCGGCATATGGAGGTTCTCAGGCTAGGGGTCCCGTCAGAGCTACAGCTACTGGCCTATGCCACAGCCTCAGCAACATCAGATCCAAGCAGGGTCTGTGACCTACACCACAGCTCATGGGGCAACATCGGATCCTTAACCCACTGAGCAAGGCCAGGGATTGAACCTGCAACCTCATGGTTCCTAGTCAGATTTGTTTTTGCTGCACCATAAAGGAAACTCCATATCCCTATTAGGTTTTTTTTTTGTCTTTTGTTTTTTAGGGCTGCGCCCATGACATATGGAGGTTCCCAGGCTAGGGGTCAGATCAGAGCTGTAGCTGCCAGCCTACGCCACAGCCAGAGAAACTCCAGATCCAAGCCACATCTGCGACCTACACCACAGCTCACGACAGCACCGGATCCTTAACCCACTGAGAAAAAGCCAGGGATCTAACCTGCAACCTCATAGTTCCCAGTCGGATTCGTTTCCGCCGCCCCATGATGGGAACTCCCCTATTAGCTTTTGATAGACTGTAACATATGGAAATTTGAGTGTGCCAATCATCTCTGAAAACCACCCTGGATTTTTCAGTAGATTTTCTTTCTATAATGACTCTTCTCTTCTATTTGTGTATGTGGCCCATTAACAAGAATAATTCCTAGAGTTCCTTTGAGTCACCAGTTAAGGATCCAGCATTGTTATTGCTCTGGCTGTAGTTATTGCTGTGGCACAGGTTTGATCCTTGGACCAGGAATTTCTGCATGCTACAGGCATGGCCAAAAAAAAAAAAAAAGGAGAAGAAGGATTCCAAGGACTTAAATATAACATTTCAGAATATATTAAACATTGTGTACCCCAGTAGATAGATTCAAACCCATGTTTGCTTGCAAAATAATTCATTACAGTGGCATGTGTGGGCTGGACTGACTCTCTGCCTTTTTTTTAATTGCCTTTTTTCCCCTTTTTACAGCCATACCTGCTGCATATGGAATTTCCCAGGCTCACAGTGGAATCAGACCTGCAGCTGCAGGCCTGTGCCACAGCTGCAGCAACATTGGATCTGAGCCTCATCTGTGACCTAACATTAACCTTTGTGGCAATGCAGGATCCTTAACCCACTGAGAAAGGTCAGAGATTGAATTCATATCAGGTTCTTAACCTGCAGAGCCACAATGTGAACCCCAACTCCCTGCCTTTTCATGCTGAAATGGTTAATGTTACCTACTCAGGGATATTGGGAAGAGTGGAGATACCAGATACCTAATACAGAGAGTATGGGAGGCTTAATAAATGGTGCTTACTGATTTTGACCAAAGCCATTTTCCTACAATGCTCTGAGAGTTTTATCCCAGGCTGGGAAGACTCAGCAGTGCTCTACTGCACACTCACTTAGCTCCCCAAGGTACACAGAGAACCATCAATCACCAGTTGACCTGGATCTTCCCTCTCTGAGCCCAAACTGCCCTGCGTGGCTCATAGTCCATTTGATCTTCCTATGGCACTGCTGCAGGATGTGTCATGCATTGTTAACTGAGACTATTAACTCCCACATTGTTCGATGTTTCAGCATCAGTTGCCAAACTGACCTCATTTCCTGCCAAGTTAACCTCATTTCCGTTTTTTGATAGGGTTACTAAACTGAACTGGATTCCGAGAATACTGCAGACACAGTATATCTGTGTTCTGCAAGGAGGATGATAAGGTCCTGTGGTGTCTTTGTGGCCAGGGTGGCCAGAAAAAGGGGGAGACAGTGTAGACAGCCCTGAGTTATAACGGGCTGGACAATTCCTACAGAAGCCCTTTGATCAGACCGAGAAGCTTGGTTGTGGGAAGATGGTAAATGCAGAGAAGTTAACCTGAAGAAAAAATAATGTAGTCAGGAAAAATATCCTCCAAGATCTAGAGTAGGAAGCCCATTTATTCATTCACATGGCAAATATTTCCTGAATGCCTGTGCAGGCAGCTGTATTAGGCCCTGGGGTTAGAAGAGAACAAAATAGACATGATTTTTGCTTTTTGTTTGTTTGTCTGTTTTTTTGCTTTTTAGGGCCCCAGCTTTGGCATATGGAGGTTCCCTAGGCTAGGGGTTGAATCGGAGCTGCAGCTGCTGGCCTACATCACAGCCACAGCAACCTGGGATCTAAGCCTCGTCTGTGACCTACACCGTAGCTCAAGGCAACACTGGATCCTTAACCCACTGAGTGAGGCCAGGGATAGAACCTGCAACCTCATGGATAATAATTGGGTTTGTTTCCACTGAGCCACAACAGGAACTTCCAACTTCTGCCTTTTGAAGCTTACATTCTAGTGGTGGAAAGAGAGAGATAATAAACACTCAATTATCAGAGTTCCCTTGTGGCTCAGTGGGTTAAGAACCTAACTAGTATCCATGAGGAGGTGGGTTAGATCCCTGGTGGGTTAAGGATCCAGAGTTGCCACAGCTGCGGCATAGTTTACAACTGTGGCTGTGGCTCGGATCTGATCCCTAGCCTAGAAACACCATATGCTGTGGGGCAGCCAAAAAAGAAAAAAATAAGAAATAAGTAGCCAGCTGTGAATTTTGGAGCCATAGTCACTGGGAAGAGCAAATGCAAAGGCCTTAAAAAGAGAATGTGGAGTTCCCATTGTGGTGCAGCGGAAACAAATCCTACTAGGAACCATGAGGTTCAATCCTTGGCCTCGCTCAGTGGGTTAGGAGGATCTGGCGTAGCTGTGAGCTGTAGTGTAGGTCACAGACAGGGCTAGGATCCTGCATTGCTGTGGCTGTGGCTAGGGCTGCAGCCGTAGCTCCGATTGGACCCCTCGCCTGGGAGCCTCCATATGCCTCGGTTTCGGCCCTACAAAGCAAAATAATATAAATAAATTAAATTAAAAATCATTGCAATTCTCAAAAAGAGAGAGAGAGAATGTGCTTGGTATATTAAGGTCTAGAAAGAAAAGCAAGTCTGGGAGCAGAAATAAGGTGGAGAGGGTTAAGGGATTGATCTTCTAGCGAAGAGCCTCTCAGGTGTTATGCGCAGGGTTTCCCATGGACCAGCTGTAGCCTGTAGCTCCCTGAGCCCCCCAAGTCAGCAGAAGTAGGGCCTGGAGCAGCCTGATTCCCTCTCTACCACTGCCATTACCTTAGACTGCACAAAGTTCATCTACTTACCCCAGTGTTCTGTGCACATATTATAATTTCCTCAGTGTTCCATAATATGAAATGTTGGGAAGGGCTGATGTAGCTTTTTGTAAATTGTGTTTAACTGCTTTAAATGTTAACTCCTGAATAGTTTCAAAGGATAAAATTAAAGTATTGTCTAGAAAACAGAGAGAGGGGACTTCGCCTCCCGCCTGGGGTCTGCTTTCGTCTCCAGCTTCCGCGACTCACCCCCGAATACTGGTATCATCCTGTGGCTGGACCAGCCGTCTCTTCATCTAGGTGAGGGCCAGGCATACATGTTGAGAGAACTCAGCAAGGATTCTGAGTTGAAGAAATTTCAGTAAAGTCATGGATTACATATAAATCATCTATCCTATCAATGATTTTTCTTCTAGACCATGGGTTGATAAATTATGGCTCACAGGTCACATCTGGTTCACCATCTGTAGAGTTAAGAATTAAATTGTTTAGATTCAAAAAATGTCACTGTTGGGACGGGATTAAGATGGCGGAATAGAAGGACTAGAGCTCAACTTCTCTCCTAAAAACAGCAAAATTCACAACTAAAGGCTTCACCCAAATGGACCGGAAACCTTAAAAAAGATACCCTACTCCAGAAGAAAAAGAGGAGGACACATGAAGAGGTAGGAGGGGCGATTTTGCAATATAAACAACCTCCTGGGTGGGAAGCTCCACAGACTGGAAACTAACTGGTTCCCAGAGACTCACCTACAGGAGTGAGAGCTCTGAGCCCCACACCAAACTCCCACGTGTGGGGATCTGGTACTGGGAGAAAGAGACCCTGGAGCAGCTGGCATTGATGGCCAGTGGGGCTTGTGCACAGGAGCTCCACAGGACTGGGAGAAACGGAGACCCCATTCTTAAAAGACGCGCACAGACTTTCACGTGCACTGGGTCCCAGGGCGAAGTCTCCGTAGGACTCTGGGTCAAACCTGACTGCAGTTCTTGGAGGACATCATAGGAAAACAGGGGTGAATGTGGCTTGTTGTGAGGGAAGGACATTGAAGGCAAAGTTCTCACGGAATATTCAGCGGCCGGCAGTGCCTTTCTCTGGAGGTGGCCATTTTGGGAAAATCTGGCCCCACCCGTCAGTCAACTGCTGAGAAGCCCCAGGGCAAACAACAACCCAGGTGGGATCACAGCCCCGCCCCTCAGTAAACAGGCTACCTAAAGACCCCTCAGGCACACAGCTGCCTCTAATCCCATCCAGAGACTAGAAAACAGAGAGAAACAGATGTACTTCAAAACCAGGGGAACTTTACAAACTAACAGAATCACCCAGTGAGGAATGAGGAATGGGTTGCCTCAAAAAATAGTCTTAGGACTATTAGGAGGAAGACTCAATATTATAAATATGTCAATTCACAATAAATTAAGCTACACATTTAATATAACCAGGATGAAGACATCGTGCGCGCGCGTGCGTGCGTGCGTGCGTGTGTGTGTGTGTGTGTGTGTGTGTGTGTGTGTGTTTTCTGACTAGGCCCTCGCTCGGCATGTGGAAGTTCCCAGGTCAAGGACTGAATCTGTGCCACAGCAGGGACCCCAGCTGCTGGAGTGACAATGCCAAATCCTTAACCTGCTGTGCTACAGAACTCCTGAAGTTTTGTTTTGTTTTTAACCACACAATTTTAAAATTTATATTCCATGACTATCTGGAGAAATTATGAAAAATAATCCTGGGGGTGGGGGGAGACTTCCTTTTCTAAGTATTAAACATATTAAACAGAGAATAATAAAAACAGCACAGTAAGGGACCGTGACTAGTGTTAAAAGGAAAACCACAGTATCAAAATGGCATCACTTATGTTAAAAGTCCATGATACCAGACCTCAATTAAACACCTGATCTAATTGCAGTTTCAAACCTTCCCAGAAATGTAATCTTAACGAGCTAGTCAGTAATTTCTGAGTCAAGCACCAGTAAGATAGCCTGCCACTTGGGCCCTCTCCATTTCTACCTGCCACCCCCATTCCCAAACAAAAAGAGTTGATCTGCATGATCTCTTGTTCATTTCCTCCTAAGAAAGAAGCCCTGGGAGTTCTCCTATGGTGCAGCAGTTAAGGATCCAGCATTATCACTGTAGCTGCTCAGGGCACTGCTGTGGCTCAGATTTGATCCCTGGCCCAGGAACTTACTCATGTCAAACTCCCTAATTTTGTTTTTTAACACGAGGCAGATAGATCAATGAAGCAAAATTAAAAGCCCAGGAGTTCCAGTCATGGCTCATTGGTGACGAGCCCGACTAGTATCCATGAGGACTCTGGTTTGATCCCTGGACTCACTCAGTGGTTTAAGGATGTGGTATTGCTATGGCATGGTGTAGGCCAGCAACTGCAGCTCCAATTCAGCCCCTAGCCTGGGAACTTCCATATGCCTTGGATGTGGCCCTAAAAAGACAATAAATAAATAAATAAAAGCCCAGAAATGTATACATGTAAAATTCTAAATATAATTTATGTATGTATTAGTTTATTATAAAAATGGTATTCTAAATCAGATTGGGGAAAATGGGTGATTCAATTAAAAGTGGTAGGAAACCGAAGAGCAATCTGAGAAACAATTAAATCGAAACACTACTTTATAGTTTAGAGCAAAACAAATTCCAGATGGAGGAAAGTTTGGAATGTAATAAGTCAAGGAACAAAAGTGGAGTTCCCGTTGTAGCTCAATAGCTTATGAACCTGACTAGTAACCATGAGGATGTGGGTTTGATCCCTGGCCTCCATCAGTGGGTTAAATGATCTGGTGCAGGCTGTAGATGCAGCTTGGATCCCGCATTGCTATGGCTGTGGCATAGGCTAGCAGTTGTAGCTCCGATTTGAGCCCTAGCCTGGGAACTTTCAAATGCTGAAGGTGCAGCACTAAAAACTTACTAAATGGCTTAAAAAAAAAAAAAGGACAAAATACTAGAGGAGAGAACATGGTAGAATTTTTTTTTTTTTTTTGGCCTTGTCTAAGGTATGTGGAAGTTCCTAAGCCAGGAATCTAAACCGAGCCGTAGCAATGACCTGAGCCACAGCAGTGACAATGTTGTATCCTTAACTGTTAGGTCAACAGGGAGCTCTAATATTTGTCTTTCTTTGTCTGGCTTACTTTATTTAAATTCACTGAATTCAACACGTAAAAAACTTTTTTTTTTTAATGTCTTTTTGCCTTTTCTAGGGCCGCACCTATGGTACATGGAGGTTCCCAGGCTAGGGGTCCAGTTGGAGCCGTAGCTGCCGGCCTACACCAGAGCCACAGCAATGTGGGATCTAAGTTATGTCTGCAACCTACACCACAGCTCACGGCAACGCCGGATCCTTAACCCACTGAGCAAGGCCAGGGATCAAACCCGAAACCTCATGGTTCCTAGTCGGATTCGCTAACCACCGAGCCACGACAGGAACTCCCCAAAAGTAAACAACTTTTAAGTTCCTGCATAACAAACTGGAAATATTTTCAAATTTAATTGTTCTAATTAAAAAATGTGTATATTAGAGTTCCCGTCTAGGCTCAGTGGAAACGAATCTAACATCCATGAGGATGCAGGTTCTATCCCTGGCCTCACTCAGTGGTTTAAGGATCTGGCATCGCCATGAGTTCTGGTGTCAGTCTCAGACACAGCTCCGATCTGGCATTGCTGTGGCTGTGGCGTAGGCCGTAGGCCGGCAGCTACGGCTCTGATTTGACCCCTAGCCTGAGAACCTCCATATGCCCCAGGCTCGGCCCTAAAAAGACAAAAAAAAGAAAAAAGAAAAAGTGTATATACAACATTGTAGGTCAACTATAGTCCAATAAAATTTAAAATATATATGTACATATGAAGTCTAGATAGTGACAAGAAAAGTAACAAAGAGACCCAGCAATCCCACTCTTGGGCATATATCCAGACAAAAGTTTCCTTAAAAAAGACACATGCACCCACATGTTCATTGCAGCACCATTCACAATAGCCAAGACATGGAAACAACCCAAATGTCCATCGACAGATGATTGGATTAGGAAGATGTGGTATATATACACAATGGAATACCACTCAGCCATAAGAAAGAATGGCATAATGCCATTCACAGCAACATGGTTGGAACTAGAGACTCTCATACTAAGTCAGAGAAACGCAAATACCATATGATATCACTTATAACTGGAATCTAATATACAGCAAAATGAACATTCCACAGAAAAGAAAATCACGGACTTGGAGAATAGACTTGTGGCTGCCTGGGGGGAGAGGGAGGGAGTAGGAAGGATCGGGAGCATAGGGTTATCGGATGCAAACTATTGCTCTTGGAATGGATTTACAATGAGATCCTGCTATGTAGCATTGAAAACTATGTCTAGATACTTATAGCGCAATAGGACAATGGGAGGAAAAAAAATATACACATGTAAGTGTAACTTGGTCTCCACACTATACAGCAGAAAAAATAAAGAAAAGTAACAAAGAGAAGAATAGAAAAACAAGTAATGGATATGAACAGACTGATTGCACACAGAAAATAAACACAATGATTCTCATAGCTACAAAAGGATGCTCAACTCATTCATAAGAAAAGTGCAAATGAAAACAGCTACAGATAACTATTTATGACCTACCAAATTGGCAAAAGTTAAAGTCATTAATATTCTGGTAAGAGCATGGGGAAAAAGTACTCTCATAACTGATTAATAGAAGACAAATTGATACAACACCTACTGAGAACAACTGACAAAATCTATCAAAACAACAAATGTTATCTGCCCTTTGGTCCAGCAATTCTGCTTTTAGATATTTGTTCTACAAGTGTGTGTGCACATGAAAAAAGTTGTAGTATTCATTCAGTATTCAGTATTCTGAGTTATTCATTGCAACCTGGTTGCAATAACAAAATGGCAGGAATACCAAAATATTCATAAATAGATTGATTTAATAAATTATAACTTATGTGTACAGTGAAATGCCATGTGACCATTAAAAGAAATAAAGCAGCTCACTCTAAGTAATGGTATGGAATAACTTCTAAGATGTTATTAAGGGAAAATATTGCATTTAATCTGCTAACACTAGTGTTTCAAAAAAAAAGAATAATAGCATATGCTTATAAAATGCACAGACTATCTCTGGAAGAAGAAAAGAAGAAAGAGTTTCTTTTCATTGTATATTCTATTACTTTTTTTCCCCTTTTTTTAGGGCCGTACCTGCAGCACATGGAGATTCCCAGGACAGGGGTTGAATTGGTGCTGCAGCCACAGGCCTACACAACTGCCACAGCAAAGCCAGATCTGAGCCACATCTGCGAACTACACCATAGCTCACCACAACCCTGGATTGCTAACCCACTGAGCAAGGCCAGGGATTGAACTAGCATCCATAGCATATGGAAGTTCTCAAGCTAGGGGTCCAGTGCAGCTGCAGGCCTAAGCCACATCCACAGCAGCACCAGATCCAAGCTGCGTCTTCAAACTACAGCACAGCTCATGGCAACGCTGGATTCTTAACCAACTGAGTAGGGCCAGGAATTGAACCCATGTCCCTGTGGATACTAGTTGGGTTCATTACTGCTGAGCCACAACAGGAACTCCTAGCTTTTCTTTTTTTGAAATTTATTTTATTGAAGTATAGTTAACTTACCATGTATTCATTTCTACTCTACAGCAAAGTGATTTATTTATACATACATACATCCTTTTTTATGTTATTTTCCTTTATAGTTTAACATAGGATATTGAATATAGTTCCCTGTACTGTATATTTGGACCTTGTTGTTCATCTATTCTAGCATATATTGCTTTTCTAATTAAAAAAAAATTAACAGTAGGAAGTTGCCTGGTGGCCTAGTGGTTAAGGATCTGGCCTTGTCACTGCTCTGGCCCAGGTTCAATCCCTGGCTGGGGAACTTCTCTGCATGCCATGGGCACAACCAAAAGAAAAAAAAAATTAATTGTCATTTCCTCATCAGAGAAGTATTGGCACAAAACTGAAAAAAACTATTTGCAGAGTATTTTATAGTTCTACCTTGGTAGGGAATTTCAGATCAGATGGGTCTTTAAGCAGCTTTTTTTTTTTTTTTTAATGTTTTATTTAATGATTTTTATTTTTTTCCATTATAGCTGGTTTATAAAGTTCCATCAATTTTCTACTGTACAGCAAGGTGACCCAGTCACACATACACATATACATTCCCTTTTCTCACATTATTATGCTCCATCATAAGTGACTAGATATAGTTCCCTGTGCTATACAGCAGGATCTCATTTCTTTTTTTTTTTTTTTGTCTTTTGTTGTTGTTGTTATTGTTGTTGTTGCTATTTCTTGGGCCGCTCCCGGGCATATGGAGGTTCCCAGGCTAGGGGAGGAATCGGAGCTGTAGCCACCGGCCTACGCCAGAGCCACAGCAATGCAGGATCCGAGCCGCGTCTGCAACCTACACCACAGCTCACGGCAACGCCGGATCGTTAACCCACTGAGCAAGGGCAGGGACCGAACCCGCAACCTCATGGTTCCTAGTCGGATTCGTTAACCACTGCGCCACAACGGGAACTCCAGGATCTCATTTCTTATCCACTCCAAAGGCAATAGTTTGCATCCATTAACCCCAAATGCCCAGTCAAACCCACTCCCCCACCCCTTGGCAACCACAAGTCTGTTCTCCATGTCCATGATTTTCTTTTCTGTGGAAGGGTTCCTTTGTGCCCTATATTAGATTCCAGTTATAAGTTATATCATATGGTATATGTCTTTCTCTTTCTGACTTACTTCACTTAGTATGAGAGTCTCTAGTTCCATCCATGTTGCTGTGAATGGCATTATTTCGTTCTTTTTTTATGGCTGAGTAGTATTCCATTGTGTACATATACCATATCTTCTTAATCCAGTCATTTGTCGATGGACATTTGGGTTGTTTCCATGTCTTGGCTATTGTGTATAGTGCTCAAATGAACATATGGGTGCATGTGTATCTTTCAAGGAAACTTTTGTCCAGATATATGCCCAAGAGTGGGATTGCTGGGTCATATGGTAGTTCTATATATAGTTTTCTAAGGTACCTTCATACTGTTCTCCAAAGTGGCTGAACCAGCTTACATTCCCACCAACAGTGCAGGAGGGTTCCCTTTTCTCCACAACCCCTCCAGCACTTGTTATTTGTGGACTTATTAGTGATGGCCCTTCTGACTGGTGTGAAGTGGTATCTCATGGTAGTTTTGATTTGCATTTCTCTAATAATCAGGGATGTTGAGCATTTTTTCATGTGCTTGTTGGCCATCTGTATATCTTCCTTGGAGAAATGTCTATTCAGGTCTTTCGCCCATTTTTCCATTGGTTGATTGGCTTTTTTGCCATTGAGTTGTATAAATTGCTTGTATATCCTAGAGATTAAGCCCTTGTCCGTTGCATCTTTTGAAACTATTTTCTCCCATTCTGTAAGTTGTCTTTTTGTTTTACTTTGCTGTGCAAAATCTTGTCAGTTTGATTACGTCCCATTGGTTTATTTTTGCTCTTGTTTCTGTTGCCTTGGGAGAATGACCTGAGAAAATATTCATGAGGTTGATGTCAGAGAATGTTTTGCCTATGTTCTCTTCTAGGAGTTTGATGGTCTCTTGTCTTATAATTAAGTCTTTCAGCCATTTTGAGTTTATTTTCATGCATGGTGTGAGGGTGGTTCTAGTTTCATTGATTTGCATGTAGCTGTCCAGTTTTCCCAGCAATTCTTGCTGAATAGTCTTTCTTTTTCCCATTTTATGCTCTTGTTTAAGCAGCTTTCAACATAAAACATTCAGTTCTATAATTTATAACTCTAGGTGGACTGGCCTTCTTCTTCTTCTTTTTTTTTTGTCTTTTTGCCTTTTCTGGGGCCACTTCTGTGGCATATGGAGATTCCCAGGCTAGGGGTCTAATCGGAGCTGTAGCCACTGGCCTACACGAGAGCCACAGCAACAGGGGATCCGAGCCGCATCTGCAACCTACACCAGAGCTCACGGCAACGCCAGATCCTTAGCCCACTGAGCAAGGGCAGGGACCGAACCCGCAACCTCATGGTTCCTAGTCGGATTCGTTAACCACTGCGCCACGACGGGAACTCCTGGCCTTCTTTTTTTTTTTTCTTTTTTCTTTTTTGGCCACCCCTTGGCATATGGGATTCCCTGGCCAGGGATCAGATCCAAGCTGCAGTTGCTACCTACACCACAGCAACACTGGATGCTTTAACCCACTGTGCCAGGCTGGGGATCGAACCTGTGTCCTGGCACTGCAGAGACACCATTGATCATATTGTGCCACAGCGGGAACTCCTGGACTGGCTTTCTTTCTCTAACTGGGTTATAAACTCCTTAAGTGCCGGTAATCTCAATTTTTCTTTCTTTCTTTCTTTCTTTCTTTCTTTCTTTCTTTTCTTTCTTTCTTTCTTTCCTTCTTTCTTTTTGTCTTGTTAGGGCCACACCCTCAGCACATGGAGGTTACCAGGCTAGAGGTTGAATTGGAGCTGTAGCTGCAGGCCTATACCACAGCCACAGCAATGCAGGGTCTGAGCCACATCTTTGACCTACACCACAGCTCATGGCAATGCTGGATCCATAGCAAAGCCAGGGATTGAACCTGCGTCCTCATGGATACTAGTCAGATTCATTGCTGCTGAACCATGACAGGTACTCCTCAATTTTCTTTAAAATAAAATGTTCCTCACCCTTTAGCACAAAGGTACATAAACTTACCAAGTAAAGCCTGTTACTTGATTGCAGGGACATCTGTTTTTTCACAGCTGACATAGTGCAGATTCAGTGCCCAGAGCTCTTAGGGTCACATATTATTTTTCTACACTCTGCTATCACAAAGAGAAATGTAACACAATTTTCCTGGTAAAGAAAGCTTAGTCAGCACATTTTGCTTTGGGTCTGGTAAAACAAGAATTTATTTGTTCAAGTCAGTGGAGCAAAAAGAGTTGGCCAGCACATTTCCACGATCTCAATTTATTTTTCACTTCATTTTTTTTATTGAAGTATAGTTGATTTACAATGTTCTGTCAATTTCTGCTGTACAGCAAAGTGACATAGTCATACATACACACATATATGCATATATATTCTTTCTCATATGATCTTCCATCTTGTTTTATCACAAGTGATTGGATATAGTGCTCTGTGTTGCACAGTAGGACCTCATTGTTTATCCATTCTAAATGTAATAGTTTGTATCTAATAACCCCAAACTCCCAGTCCATCCCATTCCCTCCCCCTCCCTGCCATAATCTCAACTTATACAATACCAATAACAGGGCTGTAGGTCTAAAGCCTGGGACCACTCCTTAGGCACTCACTTGAGTCTCTAATTATCATCAATCCCTCTGGCATAAATCTTGGACTTAACGTGCACTAAATGAATGACTGCACTAATGTGCAAATATGTGTCCAAATGAATAGATAGATAAATTATTGGAGGAAGAAATGCATATACACATAGTTGCGTTAATTAATGAATGAAACACTTCCTCACAGGGCAGACAGATATACTATGTACAGGTCATGGACATTGAGACTGCTGGTACTAATGGACCTAGAAAGTAGAAATAGACACAAAGAGCCCAAGACTGGGGCCTTCCTCTTAGGACAAAAGTGACCCTTCTTCTAGGTCAGTGCCCAAGAGTACGCCCAGCCAAGCAGAGCACATAGCACAGGGTTAAAGCAATACATGCCCAGATGGGCCATGACCAAGGAATATTTTGTCCCTCCCAAGGACCAAGATTCAGCTGCTACTTCAAGAAATAACCTACCTAGGAGTTTGCCTTGAATTTCAGTGGTAATGAACCCAACTAGTATCCATGAATATGCAGGTTCAATACCTGGCCTTGTTCAGTGGATTAAAGATGCAGTGTTGGCTTTCCCGCCATGGCACAGCAGAAACGAATCTAACTAGGAACCATGAGGTTGTGGGTTTGATCCCTGGCCTTGACCAGTGGGTTAAGGATCCAGCGTTGCTGTGAGTTGTGGTGTAGGTCAAAACCACAGCTTGGATCTGGCATTACTGTAGCTGTGGTGTAGGCTGGCAGCTGTAGCTCTGATTAGACCCCTAGATTGGGAACCTCCATGTGCCACGGGTGTGGCCCTAAAAAGACAAAAAAAAAAAAAAAAAAAAAGAAAAAAGAAAGAAAAAGAAAAAAAGATAGATTCAGTGTTACTGTGGCTGTGGTGTAGGCCGGCCAGCCGGCAGCTACAGCTCCAATTCTAGCCCTAGCCTGGGAACTTCCATATGCCGAAGGTTCATCCCGAAAAAGCAAAAAAATAAAAATAAATAAATGAAGGAAAGAAAGAAAAGAAATACTTACCTAAAGCCTCTGATTAAAAATACTTGGTTTTGGAGTTCCCATCATGGCTCAGTGGTTAACGAATCCAACTAGGAACCATGAGGCTGTGGGTTTGCTCCCTGGCCTTGCTCAGTGGGTTAAGGATCAGGCATTGCCGCGAACTGTGGTATAGTTTGTAGATGCGGCTCCGATTCTGAGTTGCTGTGGCTGGCAGCTACAGCTCCGATTAGACCCCTAACCTGGGATAGACTCCTATTCTGGGAACCTCCATATGCTGTGGGTGCAGCCCTAGAAAAGACAAAAAAAACAAAACAAAAAAACAAAACTTGGTTTCAGGGAGTTCCTGTTGTGGCCCAGCAGAAACTAATTCAGCTAGTATCTGTGAGGATATGAGTTCAATCCCTGGCCCCACTCAGTGGGTTAAGGATCCAGCTTTGCTGTGAGCTGTAGTGTAGGTTGCAGACGAGGCTTGGATTTGGTGCTGTTGTGTCTGTGGCCTAGGCCAGAAGCTACAGCTCGGATTCAGCCCCTAGCCTGGGAACTTCCATATGCAGCACTGGCCATAAAAACAAACAAACAAACAAACCCCTTGGTTTCAGGAGTTCCTGTTGTGGTGCAACAGGATAGGCATCGTTTCTGCAATGCCAGGACACAGCATCTCTATCCCAGGCCTGGCGTATCGGGTTAAGAATCCAGTGTTGCTACAGCTAAGGTTCTGATTCAGTCCCTAGCCCAGGAACTTCCATATGCTGCTACTCCAGCCAAAAAAGACCAAACTAAAGTGGGGGGGGGGGTTTCCGTCATGGCGAAGCAGAAACAAACCCCACTAACATCCATGAGGACCCGGGTTCGATTCTGGCCTCATGAATTAAAGGATCCTGCGTTGCATTGAGCTGTGGTATAGGTCACAGACATGGCTTGGATCCCACATTCCTGTGGCTGTGGCTATGGCTGTGGTGTACAGCTCCAATTTGACCCCTAGCCTGGGAACTTCTATATGCCGAGAGTGCGGCCCTAACAACAACAACAAAAAAGGTTCGGTGTGTTTCCTACCCACTCCTCACAAAAAATCTACATAAGCTGTGTCCCTAGCACCCTTAAATAACTGCTTACATATAGTGTCATAAACATTTGTTTAATTATCAAATTATTAATAGTGAAAATTAAAACATGCAAAAAACAGTGATTGAGTAAATTTTGGTACAGTTCTTTGATTGGCTGTTGTGTAGTCATTACAAATGACAAATCTATCAACTTGGAAAATAGATGTATTATTAAGGAGGAAATCAAAATGCAAGATAGTTTGGAGACGTGGTAGATTGTTACAGTAATGACCCTAATAAACCATGTCTGCCTGTATCTAGACTTTTATTAAGTCCTCTCTCACACTGGCTCTGGGCTTCACCATGTGACTTGTTTTGGATAATGAAACAGTAGCAGAGACAATTCCAGGGGTAGCTTGAAAACTGTCTGCACGGTGGAACTTGACCTTTTTCTTGCTGCTTTTTGGCACCTAGCTGCCCAGGTAGCAGGCTGGAAATATACCACCCAGCCCATAGCCAGCGTCAGAAATGGAATGTCTCATTCATAGCATGAGGCCATATTAGACAGCATCTAGCTCCAGTTGAGCCTCCAGAAATCTGCAGTGGCTTGAATAACTCTGGTTGATAATAGAAGAAATACTCTGTTGGGCTCAGCTCAAATTGATGACTCAGAGTTGTGAGCAAGTGAAAGGGTGGTAGTTTTAAGTTTGGGGTTGTTTAATGTATCTACTTTGTTGAAAGAAGTGTGCATATGTAGAAAAAAGTAGCAGTGCTGCTTACACAGAAAGAACTCACTGTGATGAAAGAAACTCAGGTGAAGAGACCTCTTGACTAGGTGTGACTTACCAAGGGCCCACCTGCCAGCACAAAGACCAAAATAGGGCGTTCCCATTGTGGCTCAGTGGTAACGAATCTGACTAGTATCCATGAGGACATGGGTTCGATCCCAGGCCTCCATCAGTGAGTTAAGGATCTGGCATTGCTGTGAGCAATGGTTTAGGCTGCAGACATGGCTCGGATCTGGTGTTGCTGTAGCTGTGGCATAGGCCGGTGGCTATATCTCTGATTTGACCCGTACCCTGGGAACTTCCATATGCCATAGGTGTGGCCCTAAAAAGACCAAAAACCAAACAAAAAAAACTAAACCTGAACAAAATATTCTAGGGAAAAAAACAGCAAAAACAAGCACACAAATGAGTAGAAGGGTTTTGTTTAGAGTGATGAAAAAGTTTTGGAGCTGGGTAGTGGTGACAGTTGTATAGCATTATGATGTAATTCATGTTATTAAACTGTGTAATTTTAAAATGGTTAGTTAGGGAGTTTCCTGGTGTTGAAGTGGGTTAGGATCCAGCCCTGTCTCTATTGTGGCTTCGTTTGAGTTTGTGGTAAGGGTTCTATCCCTGGCCTGGGAACTTCCAAATGTGGTGGGCATGGCCAAAATAAATAAATAAAATGGCACATTTATCTATCTATCTCTCCACAATTAAAAAACAAACACAAAACCATATAAGCAAAGTCACCTGTCACAAACTTCCTCCTTGATGACAATCTTTCCCTAACATGTAACATAATCCAGTCCTCAGCCACTATGAATGGCTGGCATAGTGAGCCAATAACTCTCAGGGTCGCTTTCTATTTTTCAGTCCAGACTTAAGGTGAATGATTCAATCTGGTCTAGTGATCCTTTTCTTCTTTTCTTTCTTTTTTTTTAATTATTTTTATTTTTTTTAAATGGCCACACCCATGACATAGGAGAGTTCCTTGGCAAGCCAGGGACAGAATCTGAACCACAGCTGTGGCAACATCAGATCCTTAATCCACTGCACCACAGCAGGTACTACTCCTGCCATCCTTTCAACAGCACTGAATGCCAGGATGGGGTGGTGGAATTTACCTTCCTCAAAGGAACCAGCTGCCAGTTGGCCAGATCCCCACACTTTTCCTCACTCTCTCTCATGAGGTACCCAGGGCACACCGTGCACTTACAGCCACATGCCCAGGACCAAGAATGTTCTTTAGTTTCAGAGCATCCTTCCCTGCTTCCTTCAGCAAGATGTAATATTCACAACCGTCATTTGGCAGGCACCCCCTTCGCCTTCTGTGCTATGCCAGCCCTGGCTTTAGACAGCTCTGTGAAAACCAAGGGGTGGCAGGTCTGGCTGAAATCTCCCATAGAGGAAGGGAGGGAGATTAACAGGGCACCTCATTCTCAATCTCCGTGAAGCTGAGCTCTTCCGCAGGGTCCAGGGCCCCCCAGTTTCTTGGATCCAGCCAGGATTCTTCATTGGCATGATCAGCAAACCCTCTCACAGGAAAGGTGTTTGCCCAGTGCCTTCCCAGCGTCTTTTAACCTAAACTTGGATCTGCTAGCCCTGACTCATCCCTCCCTTGCGGCACCGATACTCCATATTAGAACAAGGCAGCTGCCTCGAAATCCCTGCCTGGCTGGTAGGTTTCTCTCCTCTCCTGATCCTGCCTGGCTCAGTCCTTGCTGCCTACTCCAGCTTGCCCCAGTGTTCACGCAATTCAGCGCTGAGGTTTTTACCTTTTGCTGCCTCTTCCAAGTGAATATTAGTTACTAATTTCCCCACCCTTCATCTTTTGGTGCTGTCTTTAGCATGTCTTTCTGGGAGCTACATTACCACTTCAAGGTCCCTGTAATTACCCTTCTAATTCAATTAGATGACCTTATTCTTTCCCACTTCCTCTTTCCTACCATTGTTATGGAGAGGGAGGGGAGGTGGCCAAACGTGCACAGAATTGGATTAGGTAGAGCGGGTAACCCAGCCACCCTCTTCCGGATTCTGCATTTGCCTTTGAGGTGTTGCTTCCAACAAGTCCCAAGCGGGCTCCACACTGTCTTCCCCCTTGCAAACCCGGGAGTGTGAGAGAAATCAATAAGGGGCCCTTTGCCAAGGCAATGAAGGGAGGGGAAAATTTCCTCTTCAGGCCCCTGCTTGGGTCTGAAAATCAAACTGACAAAGACAGATTAACAGGAGAAAAGCCTACAACCTTTATTAAATTTTTACATGTACAGGGGAGCCTTCGATAGAGAATGAAGACCTTAAGAAGTGACCAGAGCAGGAGGCTTTTGTATCTTTTTGACATGTAATAAATGTGGGAAGGATGACAAGACGAAGGGGTTTGGGCAAGGAATAGTAAATTGTGAAGAAGTATCTAGGAAAGGAGTTGGCGAAGTGGCGCAGCAGAAACGAATCCGACTAGGAACCATGAGGTTGCAGGTTCGATCCTTGGCCTTGCTCAGTGGGTTAAGGATCTGGCGTTGCTGTGGCTATGGTACAGGCTGGCAGCAACAGCTCCCATTAGAACCCTAGCTTGAGAATCTCCATACGTTGTAGGTGCGGCCGTAAAAGGACAAAAAAAGATTAAAAAAAAAATAATAAGTAACTAGGAAGATAAGGTTTAGGTAACAGTTTAGGTAATGGCCCCAAATTCCCTGTCCCAGTGACAAGAAAGTCCTCCTTCCTCCTAATATAGGGAGGGTACTTTTCATGAGGGATTTTATGACCTGTTTTAGGGAAAAAGGACAGGGAAGTCAGAGTGACCCTCCTGCTTCTGCCACTTTTTAAAAATTCTTCAACTTAAAATATTTAGGGAGTTTCCTGGTGGCCTGGCAGTTGGAGATCTGGGGTTGTAATTGCGGTGGCATGGGTTCAATTCCTGGTCTGCAGGAACTTCCACGTGCCCATGGGTGTGGCCAAAAATTTTTTAATATGCCAAGCTTCCGTATTTGGGGAGATAGCATGTCCTGAACCCCATTTGTATCTTATAACCATTTCCTCAGATGAGCAGGAGATCCTGACATTACAAAATAACAAACTCCAAGACGGAGTTCCTGTTGTGGCTCAGCAGGTTAAGAACCCAACTAGTATCCATGAGGATGCAGGTTCTATCCCTGGTCTTGCTCAGTGGATTAAGGATCCGGCATTGCTGTGAGCTGTGGCATAGGCTGGTAGCTGCTGCTCTGATTCTTCTCCTAGCCTGGGACCTTCCATATGCTGAAGGTGTGGCCCTAAAAAGACAAGAAAAAAAAAAAACACCCCACAAACTCCAAGAGATTATATACTTGAAGAAAACAGTAGTATTGGGAAGAAAAAGTAATTTGGTTCAGGAAAATTAATGTGGAGAAAATTTATATACAATTTCCATCCTGGACTATGTTCTCAAGTGATTAATCTTATCCTTTCACAGGGACAGACACCCCTTTAAAAATCTGATGAATGATATAGACCCATATCCCCAGGAAAATACATATTAACACAGAAACCAAACCTTGGGGGGCTCACTGCCTCCTTGAATCCTGGAAGCACAAACATGCCAGGGTAAGTGGAAATCAGGCCTTTCCGTTTTTGAAAATCCCATCTAGAGTTCAGTGTAGTTCTGAGAAAGCATTCATTTGTTCATTCATTCAGCAAGCAACTCTTTGAGAAACTTCCAAGTGTCAGGCCCCATGCTGGGTCACATTGTGAGACAGAAAGAGGTAAATCGGACACAGTGCCTGCTCCTGGGACGCTCACGGTCTGGTGGGGGAGACCTACAGAGGGCAGACAATGAGGGTACAGTGATGGAAAAGGCAGCCCAGCGAACGGTGGGAGCCTGGAGGGAGGAGGCAGAACTGCTTCCCACACTTCCCGCTTCCCACAGCAGTCCGTTCCTACACCTCTGACTACAAAGCAAGTGGCTTGAGAAAGCCCAAGTGTTCCCTGAGGGGCTAGCTGAGCTGATTGGGTCTACCCTACCCCAGCCCACCCCCACCCCAGCCGGCATTCACACCTCTCTCCTCACAGGCTCCCTGGGTACTATCAATTCACAGCCACCCCTGCCCCCACCTACCCCATCTGGGGCTATCCTTGGCTCCCCAGTCCAGCTTTAAGTAAGTAGGCAACCCCCCATTGCACTTCCTCCTTTCTTAGTTTAAACCCTATTCATTCGACTAGTTGAACTGCAGGAAACAAGGAATAACAAAAATAACTAACTTTAAGGAAGTTACAGATTTACAAGAAAACTGGGGAGTCCTGGTATGAGCTGGTCTTTATTCACTGGATGGAATCCTGGGCTGGGCAGGGTAGGACCTGGCCCCGGCTTCCTCTCATCTCTTCTCTGAGTTCACTCTTCCTGGGAGCTTAAGGAAAAAGCCATTGGAGTTCCCATTGTGGCTCAGTGGCTAACGAATCCGACTAGGAACCATGAGGTTGTGGGTTCGATCCCAGCAAGGTTGCGGCCTTGCTCAGTGGGTTAAGGATCCGGCGTTGCCGTGAACCGTGGTGTAGGTCGAAGATACGGCTCGGATCCCGCATTGCTGTGGCTCTGGTGAGGGCCGGTGGCTACAGCTCCGATTAGACCCCTAGCCTGGGAACCTCCATATGCCGCCATGAGGCCCTAGAAAAGACAAAAAAAAGACAAAAAAAAAAAAAAAAGAAACAGCCGTTGCTCCAAGTCAAGGTGTCAGCAATGCTGACTGTCTGGGTTGAATGCTAGGCCGATCCCCTTATTCAAGTTCCTTCCTTATCACACTTCTGGCTACTGCCCCCTGAGCATCCTTTGGAAGGTTCTGACTGCTTGCCTTCCTGGTTTCAGCTCTTGACTCCTGAGGGAGAAAGTCCCTTTCCTTCTCTGGTTTTTGAAGAGCCCTCCCCAGGGCTTCAGATCCTCTCAGCCTGAGTTTTCATCACTCCCAGAAGCTTCGCTGACTTAGAGACCTGGAAGTCTGACCTTACTGTGCGTTTGCTTCATAGACTATTTGAGTCTATTTTATAAAATGGTTAAGTTTATAGTTTGTTAGATGAAGGTAAAACCTTTTATAATTTTGTGAAGGAAAGATAGTAAGTGTAAGATGTGTGTGTTTAAATGTAGAAAGGATGGAGGGACCAAAAGACAGCTAATATTTTGGAGGTGCTAAATATACATGAGGCACTGGAACTCTAAATATTCATGATATCCTAAATATACATAATACGTTAATATTCATAAGTCTTTTTTTTTTTTCAGCCACTCCCTCGGCATATGGATGTTCCCTGGTCAGAGACTGAATCTGAGCTGGAGCTTCAACCCAAGCTGCAGCTGTGGCAGGGGATCCAACCTGCCCCTCTGCAGCAACCTAAGCCACTGCAGTCAGATTCTCTGTTTTTTTTTTTTTCTTTTTAGGGCTGGCACCAAATCATATGGCATTTCCCGGGCTATGGGTTGAATCTGAGCTACAGTTGCCGGCCATAGCCACAGCCACAGCAACGCAGAATCTGAGCCTTGTCTGCAACCTACACCAGCAACGGCTCACAGCAACGCCGGATCCCTGACCCACTGAGCGAGGCCAGTGATCGAACCCACATACTCATGGATACTAGTTGGATTTGTTTCCGTTGCCCTACTATAGGAACTGCCTGTGTCTGATTCTGAACCTGCTTCTCCATGGCAGGAACCCTTATTTTTCCTTGTTTGTTTCTTTTCTGAATGTTAAAAGCTCCTCTGCTTCAAACACCTAGAAGGCAGGTACTGCCTTCATCTCCGCCTTCCTAGCTCCTACCATAGGCTTTAAGAATTTTCAGTTTTTCTATGCCTATCAAACTCAGCATGTGTTAATTTATCCAGTTAATTCATTCATCTTAACAATTCAGTCCTTTATATGTTACCCAAGACCAAGTCCTAGCAGCTCTACCAACACTGTACTTGTTTTTGTTTGTTTGTTTGTTTGTTTGTTTTTTGCTTTTTAGGGACACACCTGTGGCACATGGAAGTTCCCAGGCTAGGGGTCAAATTGGAGCTACTGGCCCTACACCACAGCCACAGCCACAGCCACGTAAGATCCCAGCTGCATCTGTGAGCTACACTGCAATTCACATTAACGCCAGATCCTTAATCCACTGAGCGAGGCCAGGGATGGAGCCCACACCCTCATGGATACTAGTAGAATTCGTTTCCGCTAAGCCACAAAGGGAATTCCACCAAAATTGTTCTTAAATTTGCTTCTCTTGATCTCTATTGCCAGCAATTGTCTAAGCCAATCTGGCCAGATATTTTTCTAGATGGAAAAGACCCTAGCTTATTGACTTTCTCTAGAAACTTCCCTAACCTTTCTCCACAAAGCTGGTACAGTAACCTAAGAGAGAGAGAGGGAAGAGAGGATGGAGGCAGGGAGGGAGAGAGGGAGGGAGGAAGGAAGGAAGGAAAGAAGGAAGGAAGAGAGGGAGAGAGAATGGAAATGACCAATAAGTCTGGAATTCTTGAAACCTGGTGTATTACAGGTAAATTTCCCATTCATGGAAGAGATGTGACTGTGACCCCCCCCCCCCAAAGTATTTCAGTTCTTTGACTTTTTTTTTTTTTTTCTTTTTAGGCCACACCTGTGGCATATGGAAGTTTCCAGGCTAGGGGTTGAATTGGGGCTGCAGCTGTGGGCCTATACCACAGCCACAGCAACTTGAGATCCCAGGCACATCTGTGACCTACACCGAGGCTTTCACTCAGCTTGCTGCAACGACGAATCCTTAACCCTCTGAGCGAGGCCAGGGATTGAACCTGCATCCTCATGGACATTATGTCGGATTCTTAACCAGCTGGGCCACAACAGGAACTCCCTGTTCTGCTTTTAAAAAAGGAACTGATTTTCCATCCTTCCTCTTACAAGTATATTCAGTTGCACATAACAGAGAACCAACTAAAAAACAGAGCTAGGAAAGAGTGGCCTTATTAGCTCAAGCAACTGTAAAGTGTTACTGATCCTCTGGCTACAGGCCTGCCTGGACTCAGAGTTTCAATTGATGATCTTTCTCCCTCTATTCCTTCTGCTTTTAGCACTCTTTTCCTCTGTATTTTAGTTTCATTTTCTAACCTGCCTCCTTTGCATGGTGGAAGCATGCTCTGGGTTTACTTGATCTTACGTCTATAGGCCCACAGAAAAAGAGACCCTTTCCAGGAGTTCCCATTGTGGTTCAGCGGAAAGAATCTGACAAGTATTTATGGGAATGCAGGTTCAATCCCTGGCTTTGCTCAATGGGTTAAGGATCTGGCGTTGCCATGAGCTGTGGTGCAGATTGCAGAGGTGTTTCAGATCTGGTGTTGCTTTGCTGTGGTGTAGGCCAGTGGCTATAGCTCCCATTCGATCCCTGGCCTGGGAACATCCATGTGCCTCTGGTGAGGCTCTAAAAAGACAAAAAAAAAAAAAAAAGAAGAAGAAGAAAGAAAGAAAAAAGAAAAAGAGAACATTTTCATATACCAGTTATAAAGATGACCTCTGCTGGTCCAGTTGAGGTCACCTATTCTTCCCTGAATTGATCATGCTTATCTCTGTATGTGATGGAGAGAGATGGAGAGCTCTGACTGGCTGGGCCTCAACTCATCCTGTTGGATAGGAGGAAATTTCCCATATAAGCAGTCCTACCAGGGGATTGGGGATTCCAAAGGAAAAGTGGGGACAGAAACGAGAGCAGACCAGGCCCCTCTTTTCAGAGTGGGTGTCAGGAGGGATTAACACATGCCCAACTCTTTCTTGCCTCTGTTCATTGACATGGTTGCTCTTTCCTCTGCTCTGATGCCCCCACCCCCCTTCCCCACTTTGCCACTCAAATCCTAGGTGCCTAACTTCTATTTGGACTTTAGGTCTCAGCTTAAAAGTCACTACAAGTTATACCACCCTGATCCCACACATTGTTACATATATCCGATATTCTCATATCAATTTTTAAGTTAAAAAATTGTTTTTAATTTAATTTCATGTTGGTTGATAGTCTTTCTCCCTCAGTAGGCTGTAAGCTCCACCAGGACAAGAATCCCCTCATTTTTGGCTCTTAGTTTTGGTCATGGTTGAATTCCTACCTCCTAGTTCAGTGATAGATATTCACTTTCTCATTTATTCAGGAAAAAAGAAGAATAAAAGGGGATGATAGGAGTTCTCTTGTGGCACAGTGGGTTAAGGATCCAGTGCTGTCACTCAGTGGCTTGGGTCACTACTGTGGCATAGGTTTGATCTCTGGCCCAGGGTACTTCCTTGTGCCATAGGCATGGCCAAAAAAAAAAAAAAAAAAAGGAGGGGGGCAATAGATGCTAAAGATTCAGATAAAGGAGTTCCCATCATGACTAGGATCCATGAGGACACAGGTTTGATCCCTGGCCTCAGTCAGTGGGTTAAGGATCCGGCGTTGCCGTGAGCTGTGGTGGAGGTCGCAGACACAGCTGGGATCTGGCGTTGCTGTGGCTCTGGCATAGGCCGGCGGCTACAGCTCCAATTGGACCCCTAGCCTGGGAACCTCCATATGCCGCAGGTGCAGCCCCAGAAAAGACAAAAAAAAAAAAAAATCTATGGAGTTCCCGTTGTGGCGCAGTGGTTAACGAATCCGACTAGGAACCATGAGGTTGCGGGTTCGGTCCCTGCCCTTGCTCAGTGGGTTAAGGATCCAGCGTTGCCGTGAGCTGTGGTGTAGGTTGCAGACACGGCTCGGATCCCGAGTTGCTGTGGCTCTGGCGTAGGCCAGTGGCTACAGCTCCAATTCGACCCCTAGCCTGGGAACCTCTATATGCCGCGGGAGCGGCCCAAGAAATGGCAAAAAGACAAAAAAAAAAAAAAAATCTGGTAGTGTCATTGCGGTGGCTTAGTTACTGCTGTGGTGCAGGTTCATCCCTGGCCCAGAAACTTCCACATATTCTAGGTGTAGCAGTAAACAAATAAATTAATTAAGTAATTAAAAAAATGAAATATTATAATCTAGAAAATGGATAATGGCCTAGAAAATATCAGAGTGCGTCACACATGATAAAGTTGTTATTCCATTACTTTGTTTTTTTTTTCAGCCCTGGCCTGTAGAAGCTCCTGGGCTAGGGATGGAACCCATGCAACAGCAGTGACCTGAGCCACAGTAATGACAATGTTGGATCCTTAACCACTAGGCTACCAGGGAACCCCTCCATCATATTTTTATTTCAGAATATAATATTATAAATATGTACTTATGTATGTAATATTATGAACATGTATGTATAATAGTATAAATATGTACTTATGTATAAATAAGTATGTATGTAATATTATAAATATGTACTTATGTATATACCCTTATTAACTTACTCGGTTGCAGTAAGTTAATGCATTTTTATTGGGGGTTGGATCAAAAAGTTTCAGAAACCCTGCATTAAGCTGCTTGGACTGAAGTGTGTTAAGATAATATCTTTCCAGGAGTTCCCGTCGTGGCGCAGTGGTTAACGAATCCGACTAGGAACCATGAGGTTGAGGGTTCGATCCCTGCCCTTGCTCAGTGGGTTAAGGATCTGTGGTGTAGGTTGCAGACATGGCTGGGATCCTGAGTTGTTATGGCTTTGGCGTGGACCGGTGGCTACAGCTCCGATTCGACCCCTAGCCTGGGAACCTCCATATGCCGCAGGAGCGGCCCAAGAAATAGCAAAAAGACAAAAAAAAAAAAAAAAAGATAATATCTTTCCAGTGCAGAGCAACCCAGAGCTCCAGATATTAAGTTATGTTATCACTGGGAAATAACACCTGGGAAGCTCATTCTCATTCAGCGAACCAGAGTGGAAGTAGAGACACAATTTCAGGATGCTGTTGCAGGGTGAACTCTGGGTTTCTGTGCTTTGGTTGGCTTGTGTTACATCCTCAAGGCCATTTAATCATATGCACAGTTAGGTGTGTTTTCTCTATTTTTCTTTTCCTCAAAAAACAGATGACTTAATGGTTTTCAAAGTTGAATACAACATTTTTTTAAAAACTTGTTTTTTTTTTTTTTTGCTGCCATGTATGATTGGGCCATAAACTGCGTATTCCTAGAAAACAATGAATTAACAAGATCCTGGGGAGTAGAACTTAGGGAGGCTGGGGGACAGCAGTTAGTATGGTGTGAAGGAATGGGGCTATTGTTCTGAAGAGATGGGGTTTGAATCCCTGTTTCAGTACTTTCTGTGTGGATTCAGGGGAAGGGTCCTAACACACATTTGCTGGAGCCTCAGAACAAGACGCTGTAGGAAGCATAGAAATAAACACTACCATCATGCCTTGCCTTTAAGGAATTTCAAATCTGGTAGGAGATACAACTGAGCCTCAGTTTTCTCATCTGGAAAATGCATATAATGATAGACATTCAGAGAGTTCCCTGGTGGTCCAGTGGTTAGGATTCAGCACTTTTGCCACCACAGCTGAGGTTCAATCCCTGGTCTGGGTGGGAACTGAGATCCCACATCAAGCAGCTGCATGGTGCAGCTAAAAAAAAAAAGAGGAAGATATTTATTAGGCCTATTGGGAAGGTTAAATGAATGAATGAATACAGATACTTCGCTTGGTGCTAAAATAGAAAGTAGAGAGGCACTTGATCACATGATAAATGTTTTCAACTTCATAAAACAAACAAATGAAAAAACCAAACCCAACTCTTCAGTGTTTAAAAACTTCAGAGAGGAAATCAGATGCTTCAAATTGATGCTGTTTTGTTCCCTGCCCCAGGCATGTGGAAGTTCCCAGCCCAGGGATCAAACCTGCTCCATAGCTATAACCAGAGCCACTGCAATGAAAATGCTGGTTCCTTAACCCAATGAGCTGGGAACTCCCAGATGCAGTTTTGAAAAGCTAGATATGGAAAATCATGACTGAATAAAGGTCCGTGCATGCAGATGAGATACAGATATAGTTGTAGATGAAAGGAAGTCTGTGTAAATTCTGAATTAGTTTAGTGTTTTTTCCTTTGGGTTATGCATTTCTTCTGTGGAGTTTCCCAAATTTTGGTCTGTATCAGTAAGATAGACTAGGTTTGTTGCAATTATAAACAACTCCTAAATCTCGAGGTTAAACACTGGCAAAGGTTTATTTCATGCCCAGATGGCCCCAGTTCCTGCCAACTCTCCAGGGTCGTCCTTCATGTGTTAGCTCCAAGATCCACAGCACTGATCCTTTCTTTTCTTTTCTTTCTTTTTTTTTTTAGGGCCGCACCCTTGGCACTTGGAAGTTCCCAGACTAGGGGTTGAATCGGAGCTGCAGCTGCCAGCCTACACCAGAGCCACAGCAACTCATGATCCAAGCCGAATCTGTGTAACACTGGATCCTTAATCCAGTAAAGGAGGCCAGGGATCAAGCCTGAATCCTCATCTCATGGATACTAGTCTGTTCTTAACCCACTGAGCGGCAACGGGAATTCTTTTTTTTTTTTTTTTAAATCCTTTCTTGTGCTTGCACATTGGCATGTGGGAAAGAGGATCAGGAGAAAACACACTCTATCTCTTAAATGCTTTCACTGAGAGGTGACAGACACAACTTCTGCATGCATTTCATTGGCTAAAGCAAGCCTTATGGCTCTACTCCACTATAAGGATTCCATCTAATTTAAGGGAGCAGGGAAATACAGTCCTGCCAAGGGCTCAGCAGGGGAAGATAACTGAAATTATGAGTAGTGGCTACCCAGGGTCTCATAGATGCTTCCTGTACTCCAGCTTCTGGTTTTTCAAATGGCCGTGCTCTCTCCTGTGTCAGGACCCTTGCCTTGGCTGTTTTTTTCTGAATGCGACATTTCTAGCTCCTAATCTTTGTCTGGTCTAAACTTCAGACTGAGGTGAGAGTTTCCCTTCTTAGATAAATTTTGCTTTCCCCTCTCAATTCCTCCATTATTATTTACTTTCAGAGTATCAGGTGCTCCCACCTTACAGCACTTAACTGTAATTTGCAGTTGATCATGAGATGATTTCATTTATGGCTGTTTCTTCCTCTGCAGCAGATTCTGTGGGAATCATGTTGTTTTGTTCACCCTCATATCTCCACTATTTATCCAGAGCCTGGAACTGTGGCTGGATAAATGAAGAACTGAATATTTTCAAGAGTCTGGGACTTTTTTTTTTTTTTCCTTTTAACCCTCCAAAGAATCTGGGAATTATTGGAATTTGAGAAACACTTTCTTGTATGAATTTCTCTTGGTAGCTATTAAGGGGACACTTGGCAGATACTTGCCGATTTCATTCTGGAAATTTACTCTGGGTGGAACATCCCAAAACCCTCTGAATGTGTATGTCTTGATCTCCTAAAAGGAATAGGATTTATCTGTCCCTTGACCAATCTAGGGGATTGAGGCCTAGAAGAGTCATTTCACATTTTTCTCTGGTCCCCACCCTTTCAGATTGAGCAATCTAGGTTTCTGTTTTTCAGACCCATCCTGTACCTGCTAGCTTCCCCATTCATTTGCATAGGTATTTCAAGACTGCTCCAGACCCTGTGAGCTTGGTTGGGTTGAAGTATTAAAAGTTGCTACAAAAGTTGAACTGTCTCCTCTACCTACATTTTGAAATAAAGACTTGATTAAGAAGCAGAAGTAAACTCTTTGGTTGGGTGTTTGCTTAAAGAAAAAAAAAGGCTCTGATGAAGTTCCTTTTTTAGCTAAAGGAATTCCCTTTGAAATTCGGGCTTTATTTTACAAATATAAGGCCCCCTGAGCTGCCAAAGAAACTGAATATTAGCTTTCTAATAAAAATTCAGTAATGGGTGAATCAGGGTGAACCTGCAAACAGACTACTGGCCTTTTGAGATATCTCTGCCTCTGACACTTTAATGGGCCAGAAAATTTTGGATTCCTGCTGTTCAAGGCAGCAGATTACTTAAAATGTAAATTTAACTATGTTACATTGTCCTTATTTATAAAAATGGGTTAAATTGGAGTTTCAGGTGGCTTGTCCACAACAACAAACAGGGCAGAGTCTTTGTTGATAAATAGCTCACATTCCACAAGGCAGAGTCACACCCAAACCCCTTGGGAACCAGGGCTACAATCTTTGATCTAGTTAACTCCACATACCAGAGCTAATTGGTTTTAAAAGTGCCAGATTCATTGTTTTTCTACATTCAACTTATATTTCTTGAGTGAATGACATGAGAGTTGCAAGCTAATAGGGTGGAAGACAAATTGTTCTTGAAATACAACGTGATCCACCTTTTAGATTTGCAAGGCTAGTCCAGGAGCCTACTTCCTGTCCTTCTAGTGCCCCCATTGCCTCACTGGCTCCCTTACTAGGCACCACACCTTCCTTTCTTGTTTTTTGCCTCTCCTTCCTCAATAATGGTGCTATCTCTGGCTAAATTACAGAGCTTTATAGGCTTTCTCTCTCTCTCTCTATATATATATATAAATACAAATTATATATATATAAAATACAAGTTATATAAATATACAAAATAGATATATAAAGTATACCTACTTTACATATCTATCGCTATATAATAGGTAATATGTGAGCATGATAAAAAATTTCAAATAGCATAAAAGACAATAGCCATAAAAATTAATTCCCCCTTCCACTCTTGTTTCCCAACCTCTACTTCTCCTTTTTCCAGGTAACCACTGTTAGTTTCTTGTGGCTTTCTGATAATAATTTACACATATACAAATGGTAGCAGAACATATTGTTCTGCCTCTTGCCTATTTCATTAAATAATATTTCGGAGTTATTCCAGATTAATTCATATAGAAATGGCTCATTCATTTTTTTTCCCCCAGCTGCATCCACATCATAAAGAAGTTCTGAGCCAGAGATTGAACTGCCACCAGTTCAAAGAGACTTTGTTGGACAATGCTGGATCCTTAACCCACTGAGCCACCAGGGAACTCCTGCCACATTCTTTTTGTAGTTGTACAATATCACATAATTCAGTTATGATGTGTGTGTATGTATGTGTGTACTCACAAGTGTGTGTAACAGTCTCACTGAATTTTCCTTCAAAACCTTACATGTCTCTTACTTTGCTTTATAGGAGAATATGCTGTCTGGTTCCCTGAGTCCCCTCTGTCCTCCCCTACCTTTCAGTTTCCACCCCCTTCTTCCTTTGGTTGGTGGCTCTGGGGTGTGTGTGTGTGTGTGTGTGTGGCTGGGCCTTTTTGAACTGGTCTTTGAAGGCTGTTGGGGAAGATGAGGGAAGAGGCAGCATGCCAATAGCATGCCCTGTGGGCAGGACAGGATGGTTGAGGCTTTTTCTTTGATATGTGAGACTAGCATCCAGGCCTCTTCCTTCAGAATTTGGTGATAAGTAACTTGTTTCAGGGCTTTGTGCAAGTCTTTTCTGTTTTGAGAGCTTGGAATTCTCCCTGGGAAGATGAATGGGTGGTACAATGTAATTTCTAAGTCTCCAAGCTCTTATTTTAGCTCTCAAATATTCTGCTGGTGGGAGCATAAAGAAAGGGTATACTCTCAGAGAGGGTAATTTGGCAACATCCTTTTCAATGACAAATAACTATACCTGTTGATGCAATAATTCAACTTCTAGGAATTTATTCTCTAGTTATACTTGCAAATGCACAAGATGATATAAATTCAAAGTGGTTCATTGTAGCATTGTTTGCATATCAAAAGATTGGAAATAGTCTAAAAATATCTGCCAATAAGGGACAGATAATTGTAGTATATCCTTACAATGGAACATTATACAACCAGAAGATAGGAGGCAGATACAATGAAATAACAATATCACAATGAGAATGAACAAAATACAGTTACATGCAATATTGTATGAATATCAAAACAATGTACAGGAAATGTAGAGCAAAAGAAGCCAAACTCAAAAAAATACACACTGTATGAATCTATTTAATTAAAGTTCAAAAACAGGAAAAATGGATCTCTAATGGTAAACGTTGGGATAGTGATTATCTCTGGGGGTAGGGCAGTGACTGAAAGGGGTCACAGGTGGTTTCTGAGATATTTGTCATATTCTCTATTGATTTGGGAACTGGTTACACAGGTGTGTTCTTTGTGAAAATGTATGATGTGGGCAGTTTTTTGAATGTATTCTATATAGCAGTAAAAGTATAAAAGAATAAAAGTACAGAATTCCCATTGTGGTTCAGCAGGTTAAGAACCTGACATAGTGTCCATAAGTACTCAAGTTCGATTCAATGGGTTAAGGATCTGGTGTTGCTACAAGCTGTGGCATAGGTTGCAGATGTGGTTCAGATCCCTGGGAACTTCCATTTGCCGCAGGTGCAGGCCTCCCACCAAAAGAAAGGATATAGTGGTAAAAATGGGATTTCCCCACTGTGGCTCAGCAGGTTACTAACCTGACATAATGTCCATGAGGATGCAGGTTCAATATCTGGCCTCGCTCAGTGGGTTAAGTATTCTGAGTTGCCACAAGCTGCCAAGTGGGTCACAGATGTGGCTTAGATCCAATGTTGCTGTGGCTGTAGCTGTGGTGTAGACCAGCAGCTGCAGCTCCTATTCACCCCCTAACCACAGGCGTTGCCTTAAAAAATAAATAAATAAAAATAAAGAATTAGGAGTTCCCATTGTGGCTCAGTGGAAACAAAATATGACTAGTACCCATGAGTAAACAGAGTCAATCCCTGGCCTCACTCAATGAGTTAAGAATTTGGTGTTGCCATGAGCTGTGTATAGGTTGCAGATGCAGCTTGGATCTGGTGGCGTAGGGCTGTGGCGTAGGCTGGCAGCTACAGCTCCAATTCCACCCCTGGTCTGGGAACCTCCATGTGCTATGGGTGGTGCAACCCTAAAAAGACCAAAAAAAAAAAAAGTATTAAAGCATACATAAACTCTATAAGCACTAATATATAAAATAACCTGATAGATACTATGCGAAAAAAGGAAGCATGCTGCCATACGTGTTAAAAATGGGGAAATATACCTATACTTGCTCATATATACAGACAATACTTCTGGAAGAATGCTCAAAAAAACTGACACCTTTGATTGTCTGAGACTTTTATTGCATGTTGGGTTGTGCATTTTGGATTCCAGATCATGTGAATTTATTACTAATACAATGAAAAGGAAGCACTTACAAATTCTAAAAATAAAAATAAAAATTTTGTGAACCTAGAAATACTCAGAAGTAAGAAGAAGGAAAATAGGGGGAAAACATAAAAAAAACAACCAACCAACCAAAGGATTATATATATTGAACATTTAAGTCAGAACCCAATAGTAGCAGAGTGGGGGCAATGGAGAACATTTGAATCTTCTAAAATTGGACAAATAGAACATTTTCCTGTGTTCACAACTTTAGTCATGATTTAAAAACTAGTCACAACTGCTTTTTTTCCTTTAAAGCTGTATTTACTAAAGGCATAAGATAATACATACACTGGTTTTAACAGTAAGATATCAAAAAATTTATAAAGAAAAATACAACTCCCTCCCACCTAACACCTCCGCCTTTTGCCCTCTGAGCTATCCAGTGTAATCTGTCTCGTGTAAATTTTTCCACCCCTTTCACTATGCCCACATGAATATATATATCTGAATGGTCAGTAACATACTAACAAGATCATATCTCTATTAATTATTCTGCAAGTTGCATTTTCCACTTAGCATTATATCATGAACATCCCTCTGGGTCAACACAAACAGGTTTAATTCATTTTCATTATTGTATAACATTGTGTAGTATGGAGGCAGTACAGTTGATTCTTGGATTCCATTACCTATGGACAATCCAGTTGTTCCCAGTTTGTTGTTTGTGTTTGTTTTGCACTACAAATAATACAGTAAGAATCTATGTTAGTTTCCTGGGGGAGCTTTAACAATTGCCACAAACTGGGTGGCTTAAAACAACAGAAATTTCTGCTCTCCCATTTCTGGAGTTCCAAAATCTGAAATCAAAGCATTGGCAAGCTCTGAGACTGTCTCTCTCTCCTAGTTTCTGGTAGCTGCTAGCAATCTTTGGCATTCTTTGGCTTGTTGATACCTCACTCCCAACTCTGCCTCATTCTTCACATTACCTTTATCTCTATGTCTCTATTTCAAATCTTTCTCTGCCTTTCTCTTAAAAGGATGCTGGTCATTGTATTTAGGGCCCACCCCAAATCTGGGATGATCTCATTTCAAGGTCCTTAACTAATTACATCTGTAAAGATGCTTTTTCCAAATAAGGCTATGTTCATCTATCTTTTGGAAGGCTACCATCCAACCCACTACAGCATCCTTGTATATATCCTTACAAATAGTATTTTCTTTAGTTTTTCCGTAGGGGAGAGTTAATGTATTTTTGGTCAATGTGTAGGAATTTTAAACTTTAATACTATTCCCAGATTATACCTAGAAAGTTTGTGGCAATTTACAGTCCCATCAGAGATGTACCAGGGCTTGTTTCCCTATGTATCATTGATTGGTCCTGCTAATGTTTGCCAATCTAATGAGTGAAAAATGGATTAGTGTTTTAATTTGCTTTTCCATGACTATTAGTGAAATAAGTGTTTTTTAATGAACGATTTGGATTTTCTCTTCCATCCATTATCTGCTTGTATACTTTGCCCATTTTTTAAAAACACTGGGCTATTTGGCTTTTTTAAAAGTCCATTTATAGAGACTCCTTTATGTTAAAGATACAGTGTGTCTGTCATATGTTTTGCGCAGTTTTATTCTTTTTTTTTTTTTGTCTTGTTAGTGTGTGATATCATGTAAAATATTTAGGTAGAATTTTTTTTTTCCTCTTTGATGATTCTGGGCTTTCTGTCTTGCTTTAAGTTTCCCCTCACTAATGTTATATTACCACTCTTTAAAAATTTTACTTGAAGTCTTTGTCTTGTCTATTTTTATGTCTTTAACTCTTCTGGAACATATTTTTGAATATGGTATCATTCTATATTTGAATTATTACGAATAACCAATTACAGCAGGATCATTGATCATATAAACTATTCTTTTGTCACCAACTTTTTTGCTATCTTTGCTTTATATTAGGTGCACTTGAGATTCCATCCCAGACTATTAAACTAATTTGCCTGAGCTATTACAGTAGCAGTAAGTTACAACAATTTTACCATAAGTTAAAATTCTTATTTTACCGTATTTTATTTTTTTAGGTTTTTATTTTTTCTGTCATATTTGATTTACATTGTTCTGTCAATTTCTGCTGTACAGCAAAAATTTTTGTTTTCAATAATGAAATTCAAGTGTGCCAACAAAAAAGAGGACTGTGAAACTTCCCCGGTTGAGGTCAAAGATAACAGGAGATAAGATATGCGAACAAGGCTCGGGTAAACTGTAAGACTGCATCCAAATGTTGTTATCGCAAAAATGAACACACAGAAAAAGAATCTTGGGCTTGGAAGTCTGGATTTTTGCTTTTATGACCAGTGCAGGGATTGAAGGTCCAGTTGTGGGGCATCCCACCTAACGACCCCACCCACAGAACAGAAGTGACGAAGGGAGGAGGGAAAAGCAAAGTACAGTGCCCAAGAACCGAAAGAACGGTCCAGTCGCAGAACTGGGGAAAGTGACTGGGAAGAGAAGGCCAGCAAGGAAATCTAGGAAGAGAAGGGTCTCTCGGAGGCGGCTACGAAGGCCCAGGGCAGGTGGTAGCTCTCTCTTTAAAGGCAACTTGCTGGGGATTCCCGATCCCGAGTCCTCCGGGAGCCGCAAGCAGGAGCGGAACTGCTGCACAGCAGCGCCGATGCTGGGAGGTAGCTGGAGAGGGCTGAGCGGCGGTTCCGCCCATCTACCCGCTCTACTGGCCCGGCCCGGCCCGACCTAGCCCGGCCCAGACCGGCCCGCAGATCGGGGATTGGCCAGAGCGGCGCGCGGGGCGGGGCGGGGGCTGCCGGTAGGCGGGCCTGGGAGGCGGGCGCGGGCGCGCGCGCAGCACGGCGGCGGCGCGCGCGTGCTCCGTGAATCGGTGGTTCAGCGGCGGCGAAGGCGGCGGAGCGGGCCATGGCAGTGGGCGGCGGGCTAGTGTAGCGCTGCGCGAGTCAGGCGGGCGGGGACTGAGACGGGGATGGGGGCGCTGCAGCTGGACGGTCGCGGTGGCCTGGGCTGCTGACCGCGCACCCGGATCCGGGAACCGGCGGCGGCGGCGGAGCCCCGGGCAGGTGAGTGCGACGGCGCGGGACCCGGATGCGGCGCGGCTGAGGGGCGGCGCGGTCGAGGCGGGCCGCCGAGGTGCCCCCGCGCGGCCCGGCGGCGCGCTCTTGCCCGCCGCAGCCTGCGGCGCCCGTGACTCTGGTGCCAGCGCCGCGCTTCCTGTCCGCGCGGAGGACACCGGCCCTCCAGCCCGCTGGGGCGCCTCGCTCGCCTGCGGCCCTCCCGGGGTTCTCCGAGGTGCCGCGCTTCCCGGCCTCCGGGCGGCATAGACGCGGCCGGGTGTCCCGGGCTGCCGGCACTTTGGGTCCGGTTTCTGAGGGACTTCTGGGGGAGAGGCGGCGTCCTCGCTCCCTGCGTCCGTGCGGACACCCGCGAGCTCCCGACCCTCAGGTGCCTTTTTGCGTTGAGTGTATTTTAGGGGCGGGCATCCTGGAATGCTGGGGGTATAGTCGTATTTTCAAATCCCAGCGCCGCCACTGACCAGCCCTGGGGCCTTGGACTAAAGTATCCGGGTTTGTATATGGGAATAATTATGCGTACTTCACAGGGTTGTTGTGAAGCTAGGACAGGATGATGTGCATGACCAAACAGCAAGTGCTTGGTCAGTGGTAGGCTGTTAGGAGAAACTCTGCTGCAGCTTCTTCCTTGGTTAGCTATTGCTGATTCCTGGCTGCGGGTGCGGGTGTACCTTTGGGGGCACATTTATTTCCGACGTGCCTTGATGTTGCAGTAACCTCCACTGAAGTTACTTTAATTGGAGCCTGTTATCTTAGAGCTAAAACAGAATCCTACAGTCTCATCCTGGAGTCTCTTTTCTTGCTAAGGCTGCCTTGGAATACGTGTCTCAGGTACTGAGTGGAAATTACTGTTGAAATAAAACCCAACGATTTTAGGATTCGCTTCGATGAAAGATGGTGGGACACATTCAACTTGAAGTACTTTGTTTAAATAATCTTAAGTGACACTTAAGCTCTGTCACTTGTTACAGAGTATAAACAGAATATGGAAACAGACTCCTTTTTCTGCATTGCTACATCTGAAGGGAGTGACAAGGGCTTTTGTAAACATGATTGTGGGCAGTATTACTGTCTGGTGAAGTCATCATAATTAAATTAGATGAGTACTTATTTTGAAGCACTGAATGGATGTTTGGAAATATGATTCCTAATAAAATCATCTCTAACGAGTCAGAATTCTCAGCTGTTCATTAATCATTTGGGGATTTTTGGCTACACTGTAAAGAGTTTTATGGTAAAAGCAGAACTGTTTAAGTCATGATAATGCGGCATAGGAGAGAGGGTGGTCAGGATAAAGATCTTAACCTAGTTTCAGAAGGCAAGTGTGGAATAAAGTAAAACTCTTAATTTTTTATTTATTTATTTTTTTGTCCTTTGGGGCCACACCTGAGGCATATGGAGGTTCCCAGGCTAGGGGTCTAATCAGAGCTGTAGCTTCAAGCCTACACCACAGCCACAGCAACTCCGAGCTGTATCTGCGACTTACACCACAGTTCACGACAATGCCAGATCCTCAACCCACTGATCGAGGCCAGGGATCGAATCTACAACCTCATGGTTCCTAGCCGGATTTGTTAACCACTGAGCCACGACAGGAAAAAATCTTAATTTTTAGTCACTAAGGCAAGAATGACTGAAACCAAAAACTTTGTCATACAACCTTAGATTCACATCCTAATAAGGGTCTTGTACCTTCAGTGTGTTTTTTAGAAGTGGAGAAAATTGAGTTAGGTTTTGATTGATTGCTGTTTTGCACCTCTTGTTTGTGTTTTCTGCTTTGCTGAGAGACTCATTCATAAAGGCTTTTGATCCAGCTTGCTTTGTGAAATGTAAACAAAATATGTAGAAAAATTAAAAATTAACCTTGTAATCTAAATTATGTTCTTCCTTGTAGTCTAATTGTGTTCTTCCTAAGTTATGATCTTCCTTAATAGCTCACTGGTGAATCCAACAGTAGAAGCACTGCTAACCACTCTGCAGAGGCTAGGGGTCAGAAGGCATATCTTGCTTCATAGGCCTGATCCTGGGTCCCAAATAACTGGGACTTTGGGGACATCAACCAGTTTTATTCATAGAAACTTGAGAGTGTGTGTGGCCAGTAGATTGGGAGGGTGGTGGAGGATTAGAGAATCACATTGTATAAAAGAAACTTCCAGGATAGCACACTTTTATGTTTTTCTTTCTCTTCGTTCTCTTACTCTCTTTTGTTGACTTTTTCTTCTCTTCCTGAATTCAAAACATCCTAATGCCTCAGGGCTTCCCAGCCTGTCCCTCTGCTTTCTTCTACCTGTTCTCTCTCTGGGTGATCTCATCATGTCCTGTGGTTGAGATACTATCACTGTGCTGTTGACTCTCACATTTTTATCTCTAGTCCTGAACTTCAAATTTCTATCTGCCTACATATCTTCACTTCTTACATGCCCCCCCCCTTTTTTTTTCTGACTGTGGCATGCAACTTGAATCTCAGTTCACAGACCAGGGATTGAACCTGGATCAAAGAGGTGAAATCACGGAGTCCTAACCACTAGGCTACCAGGGAACTCCCTTCATTTGTCTGTCTTAAACTTAACATGTTCAAAATGGAGTTCTTGATATCCATTCTTCAACTATTCCTACCCCAGCAGTGTCCATTTCATAGAGCACCCCTCTGCCCCTCTCTTCCACCTGCTTAAGTGAAAAATCTGATGGTCATCCTTAATTCCTTGCTTTGCTTCACTGCTCCCCTGCACCCTCAAACAATCAGTCCTTTGGCAAACTCTGTTGATTTTGCCTCTAAAATATATACTGAATATATTTACTGCACTTTATTTTTACTGCTATCACTTCAGTTCTTCCTGAGTAATAGTTTCCTAATTGGTCTCCTTGCCTCTGGTCTTGTTCCCCCACTGTCTGTTTTCAAACAGCAGTCAGGGTGGAAGTTCCAGGGCCTGGGACCTATGCCACAACTGAGGCAACTCTGGATCCTTTAACCCACTGAGCCAGGCTGGGGAATGAACCTGTACCTCCTCAGTGACCTAGCCATTGCAGTCAGATTCTTAACTCATAGCAGGAACTTCTCCAATGGCTTATTACACTAAGTAAATCCAGACTCTCTACCTGCATTATCAGCTAATTATCTTGCCTCTTTTCTTGTTCACTTGTTTATGGTCTTTCCCCTCTAACATACTGTAAGCTCTCTGATAGCAGGGACCTGGTTTCTCTTCCCTGGGGTATTCTCAGTAACCAGAACATTGGAACATTAAACAAATGTTGAGTAAATGAGTGACTATGTGAATGAAATAAGTTATAAAATCTTCTGATTCCAAGTATAACATGTATCGAACACAGTTGACCCTTTTTTGGTCCTAGATTCATGCAAATGAAGTAATAACAGGGCCTAGAGTTATTCTATTAGGTATGTCTACTCTGAATCTTCATTAAAATACTGTACCTTCTGAAAAGGCTAAGGATTTAGACATTTAAGTCATTGATAAACAAAAACATATGTAGATTTTATTCACCATGTATTGGATCATTAGTATCTTGTGAATAAGGAACCAAACAAGCTTCCAGCCCTGTGCTTATGTGCATTTATTTTTTTTAATTAAATTAAAATTTTTTTTTTTTACTTTAGGGCCGCCCCCGTGGCATATGGAGGTTCCCAGACCAGGGGTCGAATTGGAGCTGTAGCCGCCAGCCTGTGCCACAGCCACAGCAACCCCAGATCTGAGCTGTGTCTGCTACCCACACCACAGCTCACAGCAACGCCAGATCCTTAACCCACTAAGCGAGGCCAGGGATTGAAACTGTGTCCTCCTTATGAGCCACAATGGGAACTCCTGTGTGCTTTTATGTATCTATCCTTTGAAACTTTGACTTAGAGTTATCATCTTACCATATCTTGGAGATAGATCCCTATTACTTGGCTTCTGTTAACTGCTCACTTGCAAGCTTTGTCATTTTGTAGAAAGAGGGAAATAATTTAGGATTTTTCCCCTGCCTGAGAACTAGTCTGTAGCCCTGAAGGCTATCAGGCAGATTTGTGAACAGAGAAGGGTATGGCAAAATCAAAGTGTAGAATTCCATCATCTCAGTAGATAATAGGAAAAAGATACATTGGGAAAGGAAATCCTAGACTAGAAGGATTTAGTAGAAGAGGAGAAGAAATGGAAGATAAGGGAGAATATCACAGATTTTCAGGCTTGTGTGGGACAACTTCTCTGCTCACTCCTTTTACCCTCTCACCCCCGCCTCCAAATTTTGACACTTGGATTATTTTTCCCTCTGTCCTCTTTCCATTCCCTGATCTGTATGGGCTGTTTTTCTTCAAAAGCCCTTTCTACTTTTTCATAATGAAGTCTGACTTCCTGGATTTTCCAGTCATTGGGTCTAGCTTTACCCTTTGGAGTGGCTCTAACCTGGTGTACTTCCTTTTTAAGTTGTTGTTCTTGCATATATTCCATGTAGTCTTTATGTTATCATCTCCAGGTTAAATAATTCTGAGTCACAAGCTTCTAGTTGAGAGAGGAAAAATGAAAGGGATTAGATATATGGTTGGGTGTGTGTAGTGTTTTACCTACCAATTGCTCTGATAATGTAGATTGTGTTATCTCTAATTTAGACCTTTCTTTTCCTGAGTCATAGACTCTTTTTTCCCCCAAAGGTTTTATTTTATTTATTGACTTACAATGTTGTGATAATTTCTGATGTACAACAAAGTGATTCACTTATACACGTACACACATCCATTCTTTTCAGATTCTTTTCCCATATAGATTATCACAGAATATGGGTAGAGTTCCCTGGGTAGACTTTTTTTTTTTTTTTTTTTAATAGAAAGACACTTCCTAAAAGAGGTGTGACATCGAATTTTTAAAATTTTATGTAAAGAGGAGTCCCCATTGCAGCACAGTAGAAATGAATCCAACTAATATCCATGAGGATGGGGGTTTGATCCCTTGCCTCACTCGGTGGGTTAAGGATCTGGTGTTGCTGTCAACTGTGGTGTAGGTCACAGACTCGGCTCGGATCCCATGTTGCTGTGGCTGTGGTGTAGTCCAGCAGCTGTATGTAGCTCCAATTTGACCCCCAGTCTGGGAACTTCGATGTGTTGCGGGTGTGGCCCTAAAAAGCAAAAAAAAAAATTAATGAAAAGAAATTTCTTTCGTGTACAGTCATAGGAGTTTTAACACATGCCTACATTGGATCCCTGGGCCGGGGATCCAATCCAAGCTGCAGCTGTGACCTCTGCCACAGCTGTAGCAATGCCGGATCCTTTGACCCACTGTGCCAGGCTAAGGATGGAATCCACACTGACACAGAGACAACGCTGGATCCCTAACCCACTGCACCACAGCAGGAACTCCTCATTATATGATTTTTTAAGGAGAAAATTTCTCATGGATAGAATATGTCAGAACTTGGAATAAGTGGATAATTGGTCAGTGTAATTGTTACAAACATAAATGAAAGGATTTCAGTCTTCAGCATAATAGGTTTATATGCAATAAAGTATTGCGGGGGTGAGAGGAATATTTAAAAGGCTTTAAGTTAAAAAAAAATCGTGTTACTTCTGGAACCTGTCAAGTGAGGCAAATCCCATGTCAGGTTACAATTGGGACCATCTAACAAAGAAATTTGTGGGAGCTAAGTCTCTGATAAAATCATAATGAATGGGAGTTCCCGTCTTGGCGCAGCGGAAACGAATCTGACTAGGAATCATAAGGTTGCAGGTTCAATCCCTGGCCTTACTCAGTGGGTTAAGGAGCTGGTGTTGCTGTGAGTTTGGTGTAGTTCGCAGATGCAGCTCGGATCTAGTGTTGCTGTAGCTCTGGTGTAGGCCGGCAGCAACAGCTCCAATTAGACCCCTATCCTGGGAACCTCCATATGCTTTGGGTGCAGCCCTGAAAAAAAAAAGACAAAATAAATAAATAAATAAAAATCATAATGAATGGCATTACATATCTTCTCATCTCTCTTTGATAAGCCCAGAGTTTTCATTCACTGCAGTCGCAGAGTAAGCTAGGATAAACTAGAGATTAATTTTACCAAGAATTATAAAATCTCAGCTTTTCTCTCTGCTTTCACTCTAGCATTGTCACTTTCTGCTAGCATATCCATTTTATTCCAACACGTAAGTTCTTTTAGGTATTCAACTTTACTAGGGCTTGAGGGGAGGATGTGCTATCTATGTAGCTAAAGTATATTGCAAAGGTACCTTTCCAGGAGTTCCTGTTGTGGCTCGGTGGGTTAAGAACCCAACTAGTATCCATGAGGATGTGGGTTTAATCCCTGGTCTTGCTCAGTGGGTTAAGGATCTGACTTTGCCGCAAGTTGGGGTGTAGGTCTAGGTCATAGATGCAGCTCGGATCTGGTGTTGCTGTGGCTCTGGTGTATGTAGGCCAGCAGCTGCAGCTCCAATTCTACCCCTAGCCTGGGAACTTCCATATGCCGCAGGTGTGGCCCTAAAAAGGAAATAAAAGGTAGCTTTCCATTATTTGATTAACTTGTTTCCAGCCTACAACAGTCAGTAATCTAGAAATTCCCTTGTTTCCTCAAAAAATTTACAAAAACTGGAGTTCCCGCCGTGGCGCAGTGGCTAATGAATCCGACTAGGAACCATGAGGTTGCGGGTTCGGTCCCTGCCCTTGCTCAGTGGGTTAACGATCCGGCGTTGCCGTGAGCTGTGGTGTAGGTTGCAGATGCGGCTCGGATCCCGCGTTGCTGTGGCTCTGGTGAGGGCCGGTGGCTACAGCTCCGATTCAACCCCTAGCCTGGGAACCTCCATATGTCACGGGAGTGGCCCAAGAGATGGCAAAAAGGAAAAAAAAAAAAATTTGCAAAAATTTTTCTGGGTCCTTGCTCCAGGATCTGTCTTTCCCTCAGCTCTTCACCAAGAATATTTATTTCCTTATTTGCTCTGGTGTTTAAAGTGGGTTGCCTGAGGTTCTTATCAGTTGACCCTTTAATTGGGAGTATTTACTACTGAAATAAAGAATGTTAATCTGGCAGTCCCCTGTGTTTGGTATTGTTAGAGCACAGGTCAGCAGCTCACAGTCCCCTGCTGCAAACTTGGGAGAGACTGCCTTCCCGAATCTGAATTCCTGACCCTGTAGCTTCTCTCCTGCTGCTCTGGCTACTTGTGAGATCACCGGGCAAATGCTCATTTGCCTTCAATGGAAATACAATCCTGATTGTCCCTGCCTACATGAGCAGTATTATGGGGATTAAAAGAAATCCGTGGGTAATCCAGAAGCTTTATTTAAACTGCAGTTTAACCACATTCCTGACCATAGTTTTAACTTACATTTCTAATAACTAATTTATAGTATTTACCAATTTCATGTCTATCTCCTCTACCAGTTAGAAGTGATGGCAGTTGTAAAGTAAAGAAAATATGGGAGAAGTCAAAGGAGTTAGATGACTATAGGCATTGCCCCACATAACTTGGTGTTGACTGGTTGGTTTAACCACAATGCTTACTAGACCTTGAAGACCTGAATTCCATGAATTCCTTACCTGCTGAGCCACTGGAAGAAATTTGAGGTGACTGTTAACAGGAGGTCAAACTCCATTTTGAAACGTTTGTACTTTAGTAGTTTAAATGATCAAGGTTTTGTGATTTTTTTTTTTGTCTTTTTACCTTTTCTGGGGCCACACCCGAGGCATGTGGAGGTTCCCAAGCTAGGGGTCCAATCGGAACTGTAGCCACCAGTCTACACCAGAGCCACAGCAACTCGGGATCCGAGCCGAGTCTTCGACCTATACCACAGCTCACTGCAACACCGGATCGTTCACCCACTGAGCCAGGGATCGAACCCGCAAGCTCATGGTTCCTAGTCGGATTCGTTAACCACTGTGCCACAACGGGAACTCCAAGCTTTTGTGATTTAAATGAGTGTTTCAGATTTGTCAGAATTATGTTTATAAGTTTACAGCAATTTAATATTTATTAGATTATTTAATCTGTTGACTGTTTTTATAGGAATTAAACTGAAGACAAGGTGTTTGAAATCCGGGTGCTTGGTTCTTATATCCAGGACACCAGTTACTGCCTCTGACACATTACTTATGTGTAGTTACACAGTAATTCATTTTTATTAAATTGTTGAAATATGGGTCATTTAGAATTGCTTATTCTTGAACTACTGTTTTAGTATAGGTCTTATATTTATTTATTTATTTTTTTTTCATTTTTTTTATTACTCAAATGAATTTATCACATCTGTAGTTGTATAATGATCATAACAATCTGATTTCACAGGATTTCCATCCCACAGCCCAATAGGTCTTATATTTAGATGCTACTAAAACTAGATGTTTTCTCTAACTTTACAAATACTACAAATTGTTATATATGTTATCTGAACAAAAATTACAATTTATGTAAAATTTATCTCTGCGCTTGTATATTTTCGAAAGTTAGTTTCCATCTATATTTATCAGCTATAGAGATATCATTCCCTAAATTAAGATTCACTATAGTTAGTTTGGGGGGGCATATCCTGGGGAGAACCAACTGGAATTCTCTTAACATGCTTTTTTTTTTTGCACTTTGAGGCTAAGGAAATATCCATAGGAGAAGTTGGTTGTTGGTTTTGTTCAATGTTGTGATCAATTGTAATTATTTTATTTTTGTTCTTTTGATGGCTGTCGAAGTTTCATATTTTCATTGGAAGTCATTGGTTGTCTTAACTCTTCATGTACTTTAACCACCATTCCATTATTAAATTTTTTCCTAAGTAACTGAGAGGCTTCTGGGTTTTTAGGTTCTCATTCTACCTACAGGGAATGTCATGTATGTGTGTGTGTGTGTGTGTGTGTGTGAGAGAGAGAGAGAGATACACACACACATAACTATATATGCCATACCAACCAGAAACAATATTTTACCTTTAACTTATGAAAAATTCCTATCTTCTCCTTGAGCCCCAGGCAATTATTTTTTAATCAGTGATTTCTTTAATTTTATGTATTCTGTCTATTGTTACCTACTTCCTTTTATATTCTTTTGTCATTTATTTTTATTTTTGGCCAAGCCCATGGCATGTGGAAGTTTCCAGGCCAAAGATGGAACCCGTGCTACAGCAGTGTGCCTGATCCTTAATCTGCTGTGCCACCAGGGAACTCCTGTCATTTATTTTTTTTTAAAACAATTTTATAAGACTTTTATTTTTTTAAACTGGTAAAATGTATCCTTTCTTTTCTTTCTTTCTTTCTTTTTTTTTTTTTTTTTGGCCTTGCCCGAGGCATGCAAAAGTTCCTGGGCCAGGATTGAACTCATGTCACAGCTGTAACCAACAGTGACTTAACCCACTGAGCCACAAGTAAACTCCCTCTAAGACTTATTTTCCCCCTTTTTGGCTGCAGTAGTGGCATATGGAAGTTCCTGGGCTAAGGATCGAATCCAAGCCAGAGCTGCAGCCTATGCCACAGCTGCAGTAATGCTAGATCAGATCCTTAACCTACTGCACCGGACTGGGGATTGACCTGGTGCCTCCACAGAGACAAGTTGGATCATTAACCCACTGCACCACAGCAGGAACTCCTCCATGAGACTTTTAAAAGACTAATTTACTCATTATTATAGTGATGTGCAAAATGTCATTGGAGAGACTTCTCCACGTATAAGAGAGCAGGATGATTTGGAATTGCCCTCCTACCACCAATAAATAGGAAACTGGACAAAATATAGAAAACAACTATTTTCAGATATCAGACAACACCCAGCACAGGATTGTGATCCCTGATAAGAGACACAAATGGAGTTTTATGATTTTCTGCCTGGAGGCAATTTCAGCCAACTACAGAGGGAGTGGGAACTCAGAGTCTGGCAGTCTCCTTGAGGTGAAGACATAGATCAGCATTCCAGGAGATCAAGGCAGCTAGAATTTGTGAAACAGAGTAATCGAGAGGAGGGAGCTATCCTGAAAAAATCTCCAGAAACCTACAGAGGTTGAACCATTGACTCTGGCTGCATATCAGCCTACCTCTTGTCTTTTAAAGCTGTAGCTGTCAATACAGCCTATTCAAAAAACTCCTGTGGGATGGAGTTCTCTTTTGGTTAAGGATCTGGTGTTATCACTGCTGTGGCTTGGATTGTTGCCTTGGCATGGGTTTGATCCTTGGCCTGGGAACTTGCATATGCTGTGGGAGCGGCCAAAAAAAAAAAAAAGACTCCTGTGGAAGTTCCCCTTGTGGCTCAGCTGGTTATGAACCTGACATAGTATCCATGAGGATGAGGGTTCAATCCCTGGCCTCACTCAGTGGGTTAAGGATCTGGCATTGCCACAAGTTTTGTAGGTTGTGGGTGTGGCGTAGATCTCAGCTGTAGCTCTGATTTAACTGCTAGCCCAGGAACTTCCATATGCTGCAGGTACGACTGTAAAAAGAAAAAAAAAATAAAAACAAAACAAAACTCCTGTGGCTTATTATATGGGATTAGGACAGACTATAACTGTAGTTAACATTATTTAATGTTCAGGCATATGTCAGGTTATGCTAAGTACTTTTTCCATGTTATTCCTTTTATATTCATAACAAAGTTGCAGTGAATGTACTAATGATGTCCTCATATAAGAGATGAGGATACTGAAGCTTTGGGAAGTTAACCTGCCAGGTGGCACACTGCTTTTAACTGGGAGAGTCAGGTTTCAAGCTTAGGTCTGTCTGACTCTAGAAATTATGCCTTTATTTATTTAAAATTATTTTTTATTGAGGTACAGTTGCAGTATTACATAAGTTTCAGATGTACAACATAGTGATACAGTTTTTAAAGATTCTGTTCCATTTACAGTTATTATAAAATATTGGCTCTATTACTTCTATTATACAGGTTATCCTTGTAACTTATTCATTTTATACATAGTAGTTTGTACCTCTTAATCCCCTATGCCTATCTTGCCCCCCTGCCCCACTGGTAACTTTGTTATCTATATCTGTGAGTCTGTTTCTTTTTTGTTATACTCACTAGTTTCAAAAAAAATTTAGGACTTCTGTTGTGGCTTAGCAGGTTAAGAACCCGACTAGTATCCATAAGGATGCGGGTTCAATCCCTGGCCTTGCTTAGTAGGTTATAGGATCTGGCATTGCTGTGCTGTGGCAAAGGCTGGTGGCTATGGCTCCGATTTGACCCTTATCCTGGGAATCTCCATATGCTGTGAATGCAGTCCTAAAAAAACAAAATGTTTTTAGGAAGTTCCCTTTTGGTGCAGCAGGATTAAGGATCTGACATTTCCGCAGCTATGGCACAGGCTGCAACTGCAGTGTGGTTTGATCCCTGGCCTAGGAACTTCTACATGCCTTGGATGTAGCAAAAAAAAAATTTTTTTTTTGATTCCATGTATAAGTGGTATCATATGGTATTGTCTTTCTCTAACTTTTTTTTTCACTAAGCATGATATTCTCCAAGTCCATCCATGTTTTTATAAATAGTAAAATTTCTTTAAAAATTAAAAAAAATTTTTTTCTTTTTATGGCTGCTCCTGTGGCATATGGAAGTTCCCAGGCTAGAGGTCGAATTGGAGCTGCAGCTTTGGCCTATGCCACAGTCTCAGCAACAATAGATCCCAGCTGCATCTGCTACCAATTTTGCAGCTTACGCTAGATCCTCAACCCATTGAATGTGGACAGGGTTCAAACCCACATCCCCAGAGAGACCACATTGGGTCCTTAACCTGCTAATCCACAACTGGAACTCCACAAGTGGTAAAATTTCATTCTTTTTTTATGGCTGAGTTAATAGTCCAGTGTGTGTGTGTGTGTGTGTGTGTGTGTGTGTGTGTGTGTGTTTGTAGAAATAGTTTTGGGCTTAGCATCAAAAACAAAGCAAAACAGAAATGAGTGATCTCAGCTTTACAACTTAATTGTCACTGTGTGATTTTGAGCAAGGAATTTAACTGGATGTGAAGTGTTGAGTGTGTGCTTTGGGTATGACTCTGTTAGGGCTAGTAATAATGATAGCCAAAATTTATGCTTACAGGCACAGCGCTAAATCCGTTATATGCATTTTATCTCTTAATCCTTTCCAAAAGTCTGTGAAGTTGGTGGTATTATCTTCAGCTTAGGTAGGAGTAAACTTGGTTTTGAAAAACTGGATTATTTACCCAAGGTCATAGAATTTATGAGTGGCAGAGCTGGAGTTGAAACTCTGCTTTGCTTGACTCTAAAGCCTCTTGCTTTGCTATATTTAGGCCTTTGTCAGCCTATATTGGTTCTACTTTTGTGTAGCTTTTTCTTTTGTATGTCATATGCTGTCACCTTAATCTACCTTTAACTAACTCAGCCTTCCATACATTGCTTGGTAATTTGGAGCCCTGGCATGGTAATGTTGATAGTTTGCTGCTCTCCTTCTAGGGGGAAAGGGCACTATCAAGAATATTAATTTGATTGCCTCTAATCATTAGATTATTTGGAGAATTGCTTGGGAGTTCCCGTTGTGGCTCAGTGGTAATGAACCCGACTAGTAACCTTGAGGATGTGAGTTCAGTCCCTGGCCTCGTTCAGTGTGTTAAGTATCCAGCATTGCCATGAGCTCTGGTGTAGTTTGCCAACATGATTCGGATCCTGCGTTGCTGTTTCTGTGGCATAGGTTGGCTGCTGCTGCAGCTATGATTCAACTCCTAGCCCGGGAACTTCCATATACCACAGGTGTGTCCCTAAAAAGTAAAAACAAAGAAAAAAGAAAAAAAAAAAGGAATGCTCAACTGTGTGCTTGATTATTTTTGTACAAGTAACCCAAGATCCTTGAAGTGGAATTATCAAATATACTTCTGTGATCTGAGGGCAGACTTGCAAAGGATTCCCTTTAAGGAAAGGGAGACAGGAAGGGGAGGTATTATACCATAGTCCCAGAAGATCAGTGGGGTATGGTTAAATATGACAGTGGATGTGAGAAGGGGAAATTTGCATTAGATAGTGAACATTTTGGAAGTTACTGGGTTTCTAGGAGGAACAGAAACATCAGGAGGAACATGAAAGCTTCCTTAATTTTGTTTAAAAGGGCTATGTGTATGTACATATTTGTATGTTGCTAATTTACTTTGTTGGGAAAAATACTGCTTTTGTTTTAGAAAAAGATAACACTTGTATCTTCAGGTTTTATTAAAAAAAAAAAAAAAGGGAGTTCCCACTGTGGCGCAGCAGAAATGAATCTGACTAGTATCCCTGAGGATGTGGGTTCGATTCCTGGCCTCTCTCAGTGGGTTAAGGATCCGGCATTGCTGTGAGTTGTGGTGTAGGTTGCAGATGGGGCTCAGATCCTTTGTTGCTGTGGCTGTGGTATCCTAGCAGCCATAGCTTTGATTCAACCCCTAGCCTGGGAACTTGCACATGCCGAAGGTGCAGCCCTAAAAAGCAACCCCCCCCCAAAAAAAAAACCCCACAAACCAAAACAAAAATAAATCTAGGTGTTCCCACTGTGGCACAGTGGGTTAAGAATCTGACTATGTCAGCTTGGGTCTCTGTACATTTTCATAGATTTATTATTTATTTATTTTTATGGCTGCAATCATGGCATATGGTAATTCCCGGGCCAAGGATTGAATCTGAGCTGCAGCTGCAACACCAGAGCCTTTCAACCCACTGTGCTGGGCCGGGGATTAAACCCACCTCTCCAGTGACCCAAGCCACTCCCTTTGGAATCTTAATCCACTGAACCACAGCAGGAATTCATATAATTTATTTTCAATGTGATCATTTTACATTTTCTGTAAGTATCTTTTTTTACTTTTTTTGAAATGCTTTTTATTTTTTTCCATTATAGCTGGCCTATAGTGTTTTGTCAGTTTTCTACTGTACAGCAAAGTCTTTTTTACTTTTGATTGAAATTTACCAAGTCAGTTACCACATTTCAGTTTAATACATTTTCCAAACACCTATTATGAGTTCAGGTCAGAGCTACGCAGACTTTTTCCTTAAAGAGATACTTTGAAATCTAGTCAAACTGGGGAGAGTCTGTGTGAACAGGGGAGACCTGGAGACACAATTATGGTTGGAGAAATAGAATAATTATCACTTATTTATAGATTCTCAGAATTTAAGAGGAGACTTAGGGACCGCCTAGTTGTTGGACTAAGAAACTGGGTCTCGGAGTTCCCGTCGTGCTGCAGTGGTTAACGAATCTGACTAGGAACCATGAGGTTGCGGGTTCGATCCCTGCCCTTGCTCAATGGGTTAACGATCCGGCGTTGCCGTGAGCTGTGGTGTAGGTCGCAGACGCGGCTCGGATCCCGCGTTGCTGTGGCTCTGGCTCGGGCTGGCAGCTACAGCTCCGATTGGACCCCTAGCCTGGGAACCTCCATAGGCCACGGCAGCGGCCCAAGAAATGGCAAAAAGACAAAAAAAAAAAAAAGAAGAAACTGGGTCTCTTGGGCCTTGGTTTACCTTTCAGGAGATTATCTCCAGTGCTCTGGTGAGAAGACGGAGATAAGAGAATGGCTGATAGTGCCATCACATGGTTTTAGGCTTTTTTGTTTGTTTTGTTTTGTTTTTTTAGGGCCACACCTGTGGCATATGGAAGTTTCCAGGATAGGGGTCAAATCGGAGCTACAGCTCCCTGCCTATGCCACAGCCACAGTAACACGGGATCCGGGATCCGGGATCCGAGCTGTGTCTTGACCTATATACCACAGCTCAGGGCAACACTGGATCCTAAACCCACTGAGCCTGGCCAGGGATCAAACCTGCATCCTTATCAGGTTGATTAACCACTGCACCACAATGGGAACTCCTTAGGCATGTTTCTTAACTAGCTACCAAGTAGTTGCTTCATGGATTTGTGTCAAGCTGGAGGGCCATCAGACTTACTGAGATATTTTTTGGATTTAATTTTTTCGTTGTTGTTGTTACATAGTAGACGCTACATTTAAAATTTGAAAGTGCCGAGGACTTCCTTCCTCCAGCCATGTAGTTCTCTTCCCTACAGTCAAACAAAGCCATCAGTTTCTCATATGTCCTTCAGGGAGATTTTTTGGCTGTTTCCAGTGTATATATGTGTATATATTCTACTTTTCCACACACTATTTATTTTATTTTATTTTTTTGTCTTTTTGCCTTTTCTAGGCCCGCTCCCACGGCATATGGAGATTACCAGGCTAGGGGTCTAATCGGAGCTGTAGCCACCCGCCTACGCCGGAGCCACAGCAACTTGGGATCCGAGCCGCCGTCTGCAACCTACACCACAGCTCACGGCAACGCCGGATCCTCAACCCACTGAGCAAGGGCAGGGATCAAACCCGCAACCTCATGGTTCCTAGTTGGATTCATTAACCACTGTGCCACGACGGGAACTCCTAAAGTGTATGTTTTGGTGGTTTTTTTTGTATATTTAGAGCTGTGCAGAGCTGCCAAAATTGATTTTAGAAAAATTTCACTAGCTGTCATTTTCTAATTCCATCCTTGCTCCTAGCCCTGTTGCAATGACTGGTCTACTATATGCCTGTGTAGATTTGCCTACTCTGGAATTGTCAAATATATGGAATCATATAATATGCAGCCTTTATGGATGGCTTCTTTTATTTAGCATGTTTTCAAGGGTCATCCATACTGTGGCATCAGTATTTCCCTTTTTATTGTTGAATAATTCTGTTTCCTTTTCAGTTTCGCTAATAAATGTGTTTTGCTAAGTATTAGGGCTATTAATCAGGAAATTATCTATATCCTAGGTTTTTCTTCTGTGTATTACCCAGTATTGATAAATTAGCAAAGAGAGAGAAAAGAGCTGTTTGCTAGTATTATTGGCAAAATTTTTATTTTTTTTATTTTTTATTTTTTGTCGTATCAGAATTGCACCTGCGGCATTGGAGGTTCCCAGGCCAGGGGTTGAATCGGAGCTATAGCTGCTGGCCTACACCACAGCCACAGCAATGCCAAATCCTTAACCCACTGAGTGAGGCCAGGGATCGAACCCACAACCTCAGGGTTCCTAGTTGGATTCGTTAACCACTGAACCATGACAGGAACTCCAATAGTTGTATTTTAATAGGAGTGTGAAACTTGGGACTTGCTCCTAGATTTAACTTTTCATGTTTTTTCCCTCAATCTCTAGTAATTATTTTTTATTTGTTTATTTTCTTGGAAGAAGGATGTATTACTTGGAGCAAGTAAGAACACTGAATTTTTCCCAAAGGAGTGTCTCTCCTATTATTTGTTATTTGTTTGAGCTAATAAATGCAGTCTATAATATCTGCACTTGAACTTTAGGGAGGAAAATAGTTGTTGAATTAGAGTGTCAGAAAAGAAACAGTTTCGTATTTGGAGCACACCTGTTCTGAAACCCAGTCCAGATTAGTCTCCCACAAGGAGTTTCACAGAACACCTTTAGTTGCCTTAGTTTAATCTTAAGTATTTTGCAGTGTGTATATTTTAAATAATGATTTCTCTGTTAATCTATCAGATGTCAAAGAACATTTAACTCTCATGTGTTGTCTTTTATAAAGAGATTGGTTCCTTAAGTGTTTTGTTTGTTCTTTGGCTCTGGTGGGCTTTTTCATGAATAGGAGGTCACCCCCCATGAGTATTTTATTTTATTTTATTTTATTGTCTTTTTGCCTTTTCTAGGGCCGCTCCCGCGGCATATGGAGGTTCCCAGGCTAGGGGTTGAATCGGAGCTGTAGCTGCAGGCCTACGCCAGAGCCACAGAAATGCGGGATCCAAGCCATGTCTGCAGTCTAGGAGCAAGGTCAGGGATCGAACCCGAAACCTCGTGGTTCCTAATCGGATTCGTTAGCCACTGCGCCACGACAGGAACTCCCCCCATGAGTATTTTGAGATCTTCTTTAAGAACATGAGAAGTATCATTTTAGTTGGATGTTGTGTCTGCGTTGAATTATCAGGAGATGAAATTGATGTGCTGAGAACCCATGGGCTTAGATGTCTTGATTCCTCACTACTTACAAGTGTGATCCAGTGCTGGTTGCCATGCCCACTGTGATGGCTACAGAAATCAAAAGTTAATGATAAGAAACTTCTGCTTCCAGTCAAGGTGGGCTTTGTGTCAGTGGGGTGCTGAGGAGTGAGGGGTGCTGCAGACTGACGACTTAAATCCAAGGTCATGGGAAAGCATCCGAAGTTCATTGCCAGGACTGTGATGTTACAGGAAGGGAATATGGAAGGTGCACACAGGACCCTAAACAGAATCCTTACAGTGGATGGCCTCATTGAGGACATAAAGCGACGGCAGTACTCTGGGAAGCCTTGCCGTTGGCAACAGAGGGAAAGCTATGAAATCTGCTGGCAAATCTACAGAATAGAAATGGGGGAGTTCCCGTCGTGGCACAGTGGTTAATGAATCCAACTAGGAACCATGAGGTTGCAGGTTCGATCCCTGCCCTTGCTCAGTGGGTTGAGGATCCGGTGTTGCAGTGAGCTGTGGTGTAGGTTGCAGACGCGACTCGGATCCCGCGTTGCTGTGGCTCTGGCGTAGGCCAGTGGCTACAGCTCCGATTCAACCCCTAGCCTGGGAACCTCCATATGCCGAGGGTGTGGCCCGAGAAATAGCAACAACAACAACAACAACAACAACAAAAAAAGAAATGGCTCACAAGATCATTTTCTTTTCTTTTGTCTTTTTAGGGCCTCACCCATGGCATATGTAAGTTCCCAGACTAGGGGTCTAATAGGAACTATACCAGTCTGCCTATGCCAGAGCCACAGCAATGCCAGATCTGAGCTGCATCTGTGACCTACACTACAGCTCACGGCAAATGCTGGATCCTTTATCCACTGAGCAAGGCCAGGGATCGAACCTGCAAACTCATGGTTCCTAGTCGAATTCATTAACCACTGAGCCACGACAGGAACTCCCTAAAATTTTAATTGAGATAATTGTAGATTAATATGCAGTTTTAAGAAATAATGCAGAGAGATCTTTTGTACACTGGACCAGATTTCCCCCAATGGTGATATTTGTAGAACTGTAATATAGTGTCATAACCAGGATTTTGACATTTGTACAATCTGCTAACATTATTCAGATTCCTCCAGTTTTACTTGTACATGTGTGTGTCTATAATAAGTTCCACACAATTTTATCACCTGTGTAGCTTTTTGTGTGCACTGCCATAGTCAAGATACTGAACAGTTACAACACTGCAGGATCCCTTGTGTTACAAGTTTATAACCACACTCATCTCTAGCACCCACCCTTCCCACTTCTCACTCCCCACTTTGGTCTCTATATAAATGAAATCATTTACTATGTAACCTTTTGAGACTGGCTTTTTTCACTTGGCATAATTCCCTGAAGATCATCCAAGTTTTTCATGTATCAGGAATTTGTTTTTTATTGCTGGGTAGAATTCCACGATATGGATGAACCACAGTTTGTTTAACCATTCACCTGTTGAAAGATTTGGATTGTTTCCAGTTTTTGGCTGTTATAAATAAAGCAAGTATGAACATTTGCTTTTTGTGTGAACCTAAGTTTTCATTTCTCTGGGATAAATGCCCAAGAGTGCAGTTGCTGAATTGTATCATAATTGCATGTTTAGCTTTTTAAAAGAAATTGCTGCAGTCTCTTTTATTATACAAGAAGTTAAAAGAGAAGTCTCCTGGAAACAGATGCTATCTGCAGTATGTAAACAAATCCTAGCTGAGCTGCCGTTCTTGTTGAAGTAAGCTTAGAGTTCCACCTGCTTGGTCACAACCCTGGGACTGTGCCAGCCTTGTCTGTTCTCTTCACCCAGGCTGGGACTCAGAGCCAGACAGATGAAATAACTTTAAAGAATTAAGAAAAAAGTTGAGGTGATTTTAGGCTTGTTACTAGCAAAACTGGTATTGGAACTCAGGTTTCTTTTTTTTTTTTTTCTTTTTAGGGCCACACCTCGAGGCATATGGAGGTTCCCAGGTTAGGGGTCTAATTGCCAGAGCCACAGCAACGCCAGATCCGAGCCGTGTCTGCCACCTACACCAAGCTCATGGCAACGCCGGTTCCTTAACCCACTGAACAAGGCCGGGGATTGAACCTGCAACCTCATGGTTCCTAGTCGGATTTGTTTCCGCTGCGCCATGACGGGAACTCTGGAACTCGGGTTTCTTGATTCCTAGTTTTTGTTGTCTTTATACATATTACACTTTCATATGTATAAGGGTGTGGTCCTAAACAAACCAAAAAACCCCCCCACAAACATATTGAAGTTCCTGGCCAGGGACTGAATCTGAGTCACAGTTTTCACCTATGTTGCAGCTGAGGCAATGCTAGATCCTTTAACTCACTGTGCCCTGCTGGAGATTGAACCAGCACCTCTGCAGGGACTCGAGCCACTGCATTCAGCTTTTTTAAGGCTGCATCCTTGGAGTATGGTAGTTCCTGGGCTAGGGGTCGAAACTGAACTTACAGCTGCCAGCCTACACCACAGCCACGGCCACAGCCATAGCCAAGTGGGATCCAAGCCGAGTCTGTGACCTACAACCTATACCTCAGCTCAAAACAATGCTGAATCCTTTAACCTACTGAGCAAGGCCAGGGATTGAACCCGCATCCTCATGATTCTTAACCTGCTGAGACATAGCAGGAACTCCTGCAGTTGGATTCTTAACCCACTGTACCATGGAGGGAACTCCAAAAGGAGTTGAATTTTAGGTAGTTGGTAGTTTTGAGCAAGTGGATTCCAAGATGGAAGAGATAGCTGAATGGCTGTGTGCAGGCTGGAGGCAGTGGGTAATGGGCATCCACGAAGTCAGGGCCCTCCTGCTTTTATCGTCTGATTAAACGGAATCACTAGATATAAGTTATGATCTTGACTTAACACTCAGTTATTTAATAGTTTTGTGTGATAGTGTGCCTCTCTCCCCTTTTCGATAATATGCCTTCTACTTTTTACTTCCTATATGTGTTGACTCGATTTTTTTTTTGTCTTTTTGCCTTTTCTTGAGCTGCTCCCGCAGCATATGGAGGTTCCCAGGCTAGGGGTCTAATCGAAGCCATAGCCACTTGCCTATGCCAGAGCCACAGCAACGTGGGATCCAAGCCGTGTCTGTGACAGCTCATGGCAACACCGGATCCTTAACCCACTGAGTGAGGCCAGGGATTGAACCCGCAACCTCATGGTTCCTAGTCAAATTCATTTCTGCTGCGCCACAACGGGAACTCCTATCATATAAAATTTTAAATTAATATAGTAAATGTAAATCTTTCTCCCAGATACCTAATTTTCTCTCTGGAGGTAGTCACTCTTAAGTTTTTGTGTGTGTCTTTCCTTAGGTAACCTGTGCATTTATAAATACACTCACATGTGGGAGTTTCTTGGTGGCTCAGTGGGTTAAGGATTTGGTATTGCTGTGGTGCAGGTTTGGTCTCTGGCCCAGGAATTTCTCTATCACCGCCAGTGTGGCAAAAAAAAAAAAAAAATATATATATATATATATATATGTATGTATGTATGTATACCCCCACCCTCATAGATGATAGCATAGCACACTCATTGTTCTGTGTGTCTTTTTTCTTTTTTTGTTTGTTTTGTTTTTGGCTGCCCTATGGCATGAGTTCCTGGGCCAGGGAGTGAACCTGAGCCAAAATTGTAACCTACCCTGCAGCTGCAGCAACACCAGATCCTTAAACCACTGTGCCAGGCCAGGGATTGATCCTGTGTCCCTGCCACTGCAGACACACCATTGGCCATTGATCCCCTTGCACCATAGCAGGAACTCCTTTGTGTCTTGTCTTTTCTAGTATGTGTGTCTTTTCTTACTATTTAAGATATTGATATTAGTTGTCTGTAATTTCAGATCAGCTTTATTTTTCGTGGCTTCTTAGTATTCTATTGTACCAATATAACAGGTTTTTTTTTTTCTATTTATATATGAATTGAAATTTAAATTGTCTATAGTCTTTTTTTTTTTTTTTGCTTTTTAGGGCTGCACTCATGGCATATGGAGGTTCCCAGGCTAGGGGTCAAATCAGAGCTGTAGCTGCTGGCCTGCGCCACAGCCGTAGCAATGCAGAATCGGAGCTATGTCTGCAACCTACACCACAGCTTACGGAAATGCCAGATCTTTAACCCACTGATCCAGTCTTTTGGTATAGTTTATTTTTATTGCTCTTTAAGGCTACACCTGTGGCATATGGAAGTTCCTAGGCTAGGAGTAGAATTGGAGCTACAGCTGTCAGCCTCTGCCACAGGAACACAGGATCCAAGCTGTGTCTGCGACCCACACTACAGCTCATGGCATCGCTGGATCCCCAACCCACTGATCAAGGCCAGGGATTGAACCCGCATCCTCATGGATCCTAGTCAGTTTTGTTAACCACTGAGCCGCTAAGGGAACTCTGTCTTTTGGTATAGTTTTGAAGTGGCCAGGTTTGAGATCAACTTTTCAATTTATGTGTGGAGGCAGAAAGAGAGAAAGGCCATTATAATGACTGACTCAAGAGGGGAAGCTGAGCAGGAGAAAAACTAGAGAGCTAAGAGAATGAAGGAAGAGAAAAAGTGAAGGAGGGGAGTTCCTGTCATGGCTTAGCAGAAGCAAATCTGACTAGTATCCATGAGGTTGTAGGTTTGATCCCTGGCCTTACTCAGTGGATTAAGGATCTGGTGTTGCCATGAGTTGTGGTGTAGGTCGAAGACATGGCTTGGATCTGGCATTGCTGTGGCTGTGGCTAGGCCAAAGGCTATAGCTCTGATTAGACCCCTAGCCTGCGAACCTCCATATGCCTTCGGGTGCAGCCCTAAAAGACAAAAAGAAAAAAGAATGCTACATAAATGGAATCCTTCAGTATGTAACCTTTGAGATTAGCTTTTTTCACTTAGCATAATTCCCTCAAGATCTATCCAAGTTTCCACACACATTAGTAGACATTCTCTTACATAGCCATAGTTATCAAATTTGGGAAATTTAACATTGATAAAATATTATCTCTAATCAGAGTTTTGTTGTGGCACAGTGGGATAAGGACTTGGCATTGTCATTCCACTTAAGCTGGGAAGTTCCCAGGCTAGGGGTTGAATTGGAGCTGCAGCTGCTGGCCTACGCCACAGCAACTCAGGATCTGAGCTTTGTCTGCGACCTCCACCACAGCTCATGGTAATGCTGGAATCTTAATCCACTGAGTGAGGCCAAGGATCTAACCCGTATCATGGATACTAGTTGGATTTTACCACTGAGCCGGAACGGGAACTCAAGTGATGAGGATTTGATTCCTGGCCCAGGAATTTCCAAGTGCTGAGTGAGACCCCCCCCAATTATTTATAATTCATTTTCCAGTTACATAAATTATATATATATTTTTTTGTTTGACTGGCCTGAGGCATATGGATCCTAGCTGAGGGATCAGATCTGAGCTGCACTTGGGACCTACACTGCAGCTGTTGTCAGTGCCAGATCCCTTAAGCCATTCTGCTGGGCCGGGGATCAAACCTATGTCCTGATGCTACAGAGACACTGCCAATCCTGTTGCACCACAGTGGGAACTCTTGTATTAATATTCTTTAATATTGCCATTATTGCCCAATTTACATTATGAGTAGGATTGTTAGGTTTTGTAATTTTCTCTAGTCTGGAGCAAATTTTTTTTTTTTTTGTCTTTAATAAACTGATGTATTTGGAAAGTACAGGTCAGTTTATATTACAGAATGTCCCTCAGTTTGGGTCTGTTGTTCTTCATGATTAGGCCTGTGTTATCATTTTTGGCAGGTGTACCATGGAAATGATGTTGTATATTCCTCAGCATATGTATGGTGGAAGTTCATTCCATATTGGGTATCTTTTTTTTTCTTTTTTTTTTGTCTTTTGTCCTTTTTAGGGCCACACCTGCAGCATATGGAGGTTCCTAGGCTAGGGGTCTAATCGGAGCTGTTGCTGCCGGCCTACGCCAGAGCTACAGCAATGCCAGATCTGAGCTGTGTCTGTGACCTACACCACAGCTCATGGCAATGCCAGATCCTTAATCCATTGAGCGAGGCCAGGGATCACACCTGCAACCTCATGGTTCCTAGTTAGATTCCTCTCTGCTGCGCCATGATGGAACTCCACTATTATTATTTTGAATTATTATTATCATGGTTGCAAAATGGTGATAAACTTTTAAAGGTCAGCAAAATGGTAAAACTGACATCTGCTTCCGTATCCAGCTAACAAGAAGAAAAAAAGTTCGTTCATATACATGTTAATATAAAAGCAAACCTAGAAAAGCAAGGGTTAAATTGTATAGAAAAGGATAATAAATTGAGACCCTTCCCAAGATATAAGTTTTTTCTTTTGACCATGCCCATGGCATGTGGAGGTTCCTGGGCAAGTAATCGACCTGTGCCACAACTGTAACCAGGGCCAAAGCAGTAAGAGCACTGGATCATTAACCCACTGAGCCATAAGGGAACTCTGCCAAAATTTTTAGGAGAAAAATGTTGAGTAAGGGGTAATTCTCAAGAAGTTAAAATCTGATTGTCAGTTACAATATGATAAAAGCATGTTTGAGAATCTGAAGGCAAGGTAGTTTAAAACTTTTTTTAGGGAGTTCCCTTGTGGTGCAGCAGGTTGGGTCACAGCTGTTGCGCAGATTTGATCCCTGACCCAGGAACTTCCATATGCCTTGGGCTCAGCCAAAAGAAAATTTTTTTTAGGGTATTGTTAGTGTTTTTAGAACAGCTAGATCTCTTAGCTAAGAGATTATCAGACGTTCTTTACTTTTGAGGACCTTAGTGGTTTGAGGAGTACTGATCCAGTATTTTTGGACAACGTCCTTCTGTTGGATTTCTCTGATTATTTTTTAAAAAAATGGTGAGACTGTAGTTATGAGTTTTGGGGAGGAAGACTTCAAAGATAAAATGCCATTTTCACTACACATTATCAATGTGACTTATCTTTATGGATATTGACCATGATCACCTGGCTGAGATAGTTTGTCAGGTTTCTCCATTGTGAAGTTACTGTTTTCCTCTTTTCATGTTATACTCTTCGAATGGAAATCATTGTGTGATGTCTCCACTTGGGGAGAGGGAGCTGTGCTCCATCTCTTCCAGCAGGGAGTATGTGCATAAATTACTTGAACTTTTTCTGTATGGGCTAAATGTTTCCTTCCCCCCTCCACATTTATTTGTTTATTTAGTCATTTATATTAATATGGCCTAGTGGAAATTTATTTTATACTTTAGGTTATAATCCAGTACTACAGTGTTTAATTTTGTTCAAAATGCTCTAGCTTTTGCCATTGGGAACTTTTACAGTTGGCTGCTGCATCCTTTTGACATACCTATTTTTGTTCTAGCACTTTCTTACTTTCTCGTACCACTTTCAGGGCTTATCTTGTTTATTTCTTGCCTCAACTACAAAGGAGCCCTGGTTCCTTTTATTGGAGGGTGGTATTCAGAAACTAAGATCTGGGCATTAAGTGTGCATATTATTACTAGGATGTCATTGCTTCTAGGTCTTCTGGCTGAGAGAGCAGTAAATATGTGAATATGTGAACCTGTGATTATACAATTTCTATAAATATTTCTTTCTTTTATTCTTTTTTCTTTTTTTTGTCTTTTTTTTTTGCTATTTCTTGGGCTGCTCCCTAGGCATATGGAGGTTCCCAGGCTAGGGGTCCAATTGGAGCTGTAGCCACCGGCCTACACCAGAGCCACAGCAACGCGGGATGTAAGCCGCGTCTGCAATCTACACCACAGCTCACGGCAATGCCGGATCGTTAACCCACTGAGCAAGCACAGGGACTGAACCCGCAACCTCATGGTTCCTAGTCGGATTCGTTAACCACTGCGCCACGACGGGAACTCCTATTCTTTTTTCTTTGTCTTTTCTAGGGCCGCACCTGTGGCATATGGAGGTTCCCTGGCTAGGGGTCTAATCGGAGCTGTAGCTGCTGGCCTACACCACAGCCACAGCAACGTGGGATCCCAGCCACGTCTGCGACCTACACCATGGCTCATGGAAATGCCAGATCCTTAACCCACTGAGCAAGGGCAGGGACCGAACCCGCAAGCTCATGGTTCCTAGTCGGATTCATTAACCACTGCGCCACGACGGGAACTCCTATTTTTAGTTTTTTGAGGAATCTCCATACTGTTTTCCACAGTGGTTGCACCAATTTACATTCCCACTAACAGTGTAATAGGGTTCCCTTTTCTCCACACCCTCTCCAGTACTTACTCTTTATAGACTTTTTTTTTTGTCTTTTTAGTTAAAAGTCAATACCAAAAAAACAAACTCCATCAAAAAATGGGCAGATCTAAAAGAACAACTCTCCAAAGAAGACATACAGATGACCAAAAAAAACACATAAAAAGTTGTTCAACATCACTCATTATTAGAGAAATGCAAATCAAAACCACTATGAGGTACCACCTTACACTGGGCAGAATGGGTGTCATCAAAAAGTCTATAAAGGGAGTTCCCGTCGTGGCTCAGTGGTTAACGAATCCGACTAGGAACCATGAGGTTGCGGGTTCGGTCCCTGCCCTTGCTCAGTGGGTTAACGATCCGGCGTTGCCGTGAGCTATGGTGTAGGTTGCAGACGCGGCTCGGATCCTGTGTTGCTGTGGCTCTGGCGTAGGCCAGTGGCTACAGCTCCGATTGGACCCCTAGCCTGGGAACCTCCATATGCTGTAGGAGCGGCCCAAAGAAATAGCAAAAAGACAAAAAAAAAAAAAAGTTTAAGGGATCCACTTTTATAAAATATAATAGGATTTGGAAGATTATTTTTAATGACTATTTTCTGAAATAGACCCTTTAAGAGGTCAAGTAATTTCTTAGGGTACTTCTGTTACTATTTCTTTATCTAGAAAATGTGGTAGTATTATTAACCTTTTCATTGTAAATGATCTAACAGTAATTGAATGCTTTGCTAATAAGATGTGGAATATCAGTTAGCTGACTGGTCAAAATTCAGACCTTTGGAACGTCACATTTGTTCTTCCAAGAGGTTGGGGCTTTCCTAGGCATGTAAGGTACAGAGACTTCATCATAAATGTGGCAGAGGATCTTGGCATTTTAGAGCTTTATTTTACAGTTGAGAGTAGAGACCTAGAGAAATACGCTCTCAGCTCTAGGGTGTGCAGGCTGCAGTGGCTTCCCTATGGCCAAAGGCTCCTTTAGCTCTGCATTGAATTTACCCTTCCCACCTGAGAATTGTTCCAAGAGCTTTTCTCCTGGTGTCCTTAGTGTGATATCCCTGCCTAATCCCATCCTAGGCCTTATTTCAAAAAGATTCCTTTTTTCTAGGCCACAAGTACTTCTTCAGATTTCTTTTCTTTCTTTCTTTCTTTCTTTCTTTCTTTCGTGTTGCTTTCTTTTCTTTCGTTTCTTTCTTTTCTTTCTGTCTTAGTTCTTTCTTTCCGACTCATTTTCCTTCCTTCCTTCCTTCCTTCCTTGTCCTGTCCTTTCCTTCCTTCCTTCCTTCCTTCCTTCCTTCCTTCCTTCCTTTCTTTCCTTTCTTTCTTCCTTTCTTTCCTTTCTTTCTTTTCTTTCTTTCTCTTTTGTCTTCCACAGGCACCTGCAGCATATGGAAGTTCCCAGGCTGGGGTCGAATCGGAGCCACAGCTGCTGATCTACATCACACCACAGCAACACAGGATCCGAGCTGTGTATGAGACCTACACCACAGTTCACGGCAAAGCTGGATCCTCAACCCACTGAGTGAGGCCAGGGATCGAACCCATATCCTCATAGATACTAGTCAGGCTCTTTACCACTGAGCCACAGTGGGAACTTCCAGACATCCAACTAAACCTTAGGGATAGTTGTGGAACATCAAGGTAATGGGCTAGGTGTGAGTGAGAGAGACAAATGTTTCTGATCTTCAGTAAGGTTCTGATATTGCTTAATTGGATTGGGAGGGTAAGGTTCATTCATAGAATTTTAAGGAAGCATTGATTTGAAAAACAATGCAAATAAAGACAGGAAAATATATTTTTTTGTATTCTAATTTGGTTGACAAAATTTCAAGAAATTCATAAGCTGAGAATACCTGTTTCGTCCTTAGTCATCTGTTATTGGCATTCTCCCTACCTTGAAACCAACCCTGCCCTCCTCCACTTTTTTTTTAAACAGAGGTTTAATTGTCTTGTTGCAGAAGTGACACTTGTATTTAGTCAGAAGACTGAACCAGTGGGTGTTTGTTTACCGTCTAAGATGCTTTTTAGGATGTTCTTTCCTTGTTCCCTCGGGGCTGAACTTTGAAAAAGTTCTAATCTAGTATGGTTTTGCCAGGTCTGAATGTATCCTTTATACTACTTCTGGCATTGCTATTAATTTATAATAAAATTTTTCTTTTATACATTTCTGTTAGCTAAGGAGTTGGCCATGGGAAAATCTGCTTCATTCACATATATTTTTATATATTAGAGTGTGTGAAAATTTTCCGATATTTACCATTTATTCATGGAATGTTTATTGAGAGGATATATGCTCCATGCTATATGAGGCACTGGATGCAAAGTCGAAGATGGCGCATGGTTTGAAGGAACTTTATATGAGAGACAAGTGAGCAGATAATTTTGATACTATGTGGTAAGTGTAAATGATAGAGCCTATTCAGAGTAAGAAAGGCACAGAATGGAGCACTGGTTCTCAAAGTACAGTCTGGGGGCTTCTGGAGGTCCCTGAGCTCATTCTTAAGAAATCTGTAATGTCAAAACTATTCTCATAACTTAAGATGTTTTTTCCTTTTTCCTTTTTTTTTTTTCCTTGCTTCGCTTATGAATTACAGTAGTTTTCCAGAGGCAATATAACTTGTGCTATCACAATAGATTGCATTCAAAGTAGAGGTGAATATCTAGCTGTCTTTTATTTAAGGCAAATATTAAGGAGATTTACAGAAATGTAAAATTGTGTCACTCTTCTCACTAAAAGTTTTGAAAAATATGTTTTTTATTTTTTAAATTTAATGTTTTTTTAAATTTTTAAAAATTTTGGCTGTGCCCGTGGCATGTGGAAGTTCTTTAATAGGTTTACTACTTTTTACATGAATACATTTTTTAAATTCTCAGTTTTAATTTCAAATTCAGCAAAGTTGATAGATGTAACCTACACAGACAAGAGCTTTTGACCCCTCAGTAATTTTTTTTTTTTTTTTGAGTCTGCAGTAATTTTTAAGAGTGTTAGGGGAAGCTGAAACCAAAATGTCTGAGAACCGCTGGAATCAAAATTTCTTAACTGGTCTTCAGAGGAGAGGTAGGCAGGTAATGTTCCTGTGAGAGATGATAGTAGGGCTTAGTCTCAAGTGTTTAAAAAAATTACCAAGAGTTCCCGTTGTGGCACAGAGGAAACGAATCCGACTAGGAACCATGAGGTTGCAGGTTCGATCCCTGGCCTCACTCAGTGGGTTAAGAATCTGGCGTTGCTGTGAGCTGTGGTGTAGGTCACAGACACAGCTTGGATCTGGCGTTGCTGTGGCTCTGGCGTAGGCTGGCAGCAACAGCTCCGATTGGACTCCTAGCCTGGGAACCTCCATATGCTACAGGTGCGGCCCTATAAAGACAAATAAATAAATAAATAATTACCAGCCAGGAGTTCCCGTCATGGCGCAGTGGAAATGAACCTGACTAGGAAACATGAGATTTCGGGTTCCATCCTTGACCTTGCTCAGTGGGTTGAGGATCCATTGTTGCCATGAGCTGTGGTGTAGGTCGCAGACACGACTTGGATCTGGTGTTGCTATAGCTGTGGCGTAGGCTGGCAGCTACAGCTCCGATTAGACCCCTAGCCTGGGAACCTCCATATGCCACGGGTGGGGCCCTAAAAAGCAAAAAAAAAAAAAAAAAAAAGCCAACTACTAGCTGTAATGTAAAGTGGGAGGGCACTTCAGAAGATAGATAGGAAGAGGTAGATCGCCAGCCTTGTATGCCAGCCTGAGAAGTTTGTTCCTATTCCTATAGTCAGAAATAATAGTTTCTAAAATGTGTTAATTTCTAACCTCACATATGAAGTACTTTTGGAAACTATTTTACTATATGTATTTTTTTTACTTTTTATTTTATTTTATTTTGGCTCTGCTCACAGCGTATGGAAATTCCTGGGCCAGGGATTGAACTCAAGCCACAGCAGTGACCCAAGCTGCTGCAGTGACTATGCCAGATCCGTAACCCATTGAGCTTTAAGGGAACTACTGTATTTTTAAATATAGGGAGGTTAGAAGATTGTGTTTTTGATCTTGTGTGATTTGCTAAATTGGCTATCAGCATTTTGTATATCAAAAGTGTTCTTTGCTTACACTTTTATTTAGCACTGACACATATGAATAATCTGTGACTTCAAATCCTCATACTACCTTAAAAAAGTTATTGTATTTCCTGTAAAATGTAGGTTTCAAGTAACCATTTGTCACTGGTACCAAAATCTTGTAAATTGTTAGGGGTTTTTTGTTTTTGTTTTTTCCCTTTAGGTCCACACCTGTGGCATAGTGAGTTTCCCAGGCTAGGCATCAAATTGGAGTTGTAGCTGTCAGCTTATGCCACAGCCACAGCAAATCCAAACCGTGTCTGCAACTTAACACTGCAGCTCACAGCAAGGCTGGTTTCTTAACCCACTGAGCCATGCCAGAGATTGAACCCGATTCTTCATGGATACTAGTTGGGTTCTTAACACCCTGAGCCACAATGGGAATGCCTCTTGTAAATTGTTTTTAATATGCCACTTATGATTATAAGCTAATACTGACAGACCATCTGAATTCAAAGCCTAACATTAAAAAAAAAGGCTAGTAAGAAAATATTAGCAAAGCATATAGCTGATTAGTAATATGTATAATATATATAATGTATAATATATGATAATATAAAGAACATTTACAGCTCAATAATGAAAATTGGAATAATCCAGTTTAAAAACTGGCAAAGAAATAGTTTGAATAAACATTTTTCCAAGGAAGATGTACAAATGGCTAGTAAGCACATAAACAGTTGCTCAACATTATTAGTCATTAGGGAAATGCAAATCAAAACCATTACTAGTATGGCTGTGATTAAAAGATGGACAGTAACAAATATTGCATGTGGCATTGGCATCCTCATACATTGCTGGTTGGATTGTAAAGTAGTGCAGCCACTTTGCAAAAGCAGTTTGTCAGTTCTTTAGAAAGTTAAACAGAATTACCATATGACACAGCACTTCCATTGCTAGGTTTATACCCAAGAGAACTGAAACACATGTTCATACAAAAACTTGTGCATGAGTGTTCAAAGCAGTATTATTCATTATAGTGCCAAAGTGGAAGTGACCCAAATTTCCACAGCTAATGAATGGATAAACAAAGTGCATTTTATCCCTACAGTGGAATGGTATCTAGTCTTAAAAAAGGAATGCAATTCTTTGACATGCTGCCGCATGGATGTACCTTGAAAACATGCTGAGTGAAAGACACCAATCACAGAAGGCTGTGTATTGTATGATTTCATTTATATAAAATGTCCAGAACAGGCAGTTTCGTGGAGAAGTACTTGAAACAATTTCAAACCTAATAGAAAAGTTTTAAAATTAATAGAGTTAAAGTTATATGAATTAAATGCTATTCTCAAGACTTTTTGTATTTACCTTTGGAAGAAACAAACTTGTAAACAATAAATGAGAATTGCAAGTACTAATAAGTATTATGAGGATAGTAAAGTGGTAGAGAATGAATCAGGTTGCAATCTGAATGGTGATGGTACACAGGAAATCCCCTAGAAGAGGTAACTTTTGAATTGAGCAATGGATGTTAAAAGGTGGCATATGACCTGGGGCAGAACACTCTAAACTGAAAGAATAGTGACTACGTGAGTTCTAAGTTAGGAACAAAATAAGTTTATGAACAGAAAGCAAATCATTATGACTAGGAGGAAGTAGTAAATGAGGAAAAGTGAAAGGTGAGGTAAGAGGTAGACAGATACCAGATCATAAAGGGTCTTTGTAGGTCAGGGTTGCAAGTGAAGTAGGGTTATAAGGGTTTTGTTTGTTTTTTTAGGGCCGCACCCGCAGCATATAAAGTTCTCAGGCTAGGGATTGTTGGAGTTGCAGCTGCTAGCCTATGCCACAGCTATAGCAACATGGAATCCAAGCCGAGTCTGTGACACACACCACAGCTCACAGCAACACTGGATCTTTCACCCACTGAAAGAGGCCAAATATCGAACCCGCATCCCCATGGAGCCTGATTGGGTTCATCAACCGCTGAGCCACGAAGGGAACTCCCTACAGTGGGTTTTAAGCAAGGATTTGGAGTAATCTGATTTATTCTCTCTGAGGTATATTCTGGTTGCTCTGACACACATGAACTGTGGGGCAGCCAGAGTGAAGGCAGAGAGACCGGTTAGGAAGGTATTGCAGTAGAACAGCCAAGAAATTCTGATGATGCCTTACACTGAGGCTGTGTCATGGACAGTGGGAATGGTAGATGAGTTTGGTATGTTTTGGGGGTAGAGCCAGGTTTTTTTTTTTTTTTTGTCCGTCTTTGTTTTTGTCTGAGATGTTAAGGGGGAGCATAACAAGATGATATCAGTATTTACATTGCAGCATTGTAAAAATATTGGAAACTAAATACCCATAAACTGTGGTATATCTGCACAATGGAGTACAGTGCAGATGTAAAAAAAGGATGAGAAAGATCTCCATGAAATGATAGAAAGTAATTTCCAGGACATACTCTTAATAAAAATGCAGAATGCAAAAGAATAACTATAGTATGCTCTTATGTTAAGTAGGATGTACTGAAGAAGTATCCTTGGGTTTGCTTTTCTCCTTGTTTCCTAGTTTTTACTTGTATTTGATAAAACTTGAAAACCCATCCTGAATTGGAAACACCTGGGTGTATGTGACTAGTTGATTATTCTGTTCTCTGATTCCTTTTTCTCAGGCCATTTGAGACAGCCCATGTGGGAATGCCTGTATAAGTTAGTGTTTGAGATACTGAGGAATGCTTTGTCCCTAAGACCATATCTACCTCATTATAAAATGTTGTTTTTTTGATAATGTTATATTTATCATTATATCTTGCAATTCCTTTAAAACAAAAAAAATGAACAAAATGTCATAAAAATTTAGCACTCTAACATCAGTTTTTTTTCTTTATTATCTTTTTTTTTTCTTGTCTTTTCTAGGGCCATACCCATGGCATATGGAAGTTCCCAGGCTAGGGGTCTAATCGAAGCTACAGCTGCCAGTCTATGCCAGAGCCACAGCAACGCCAGATCCAAGCCTCATCTGCGACCTACACCACAGCTCACGGCAGTGCCAGATCCTTAACCCACTGAGCAAGGGCAGGGATCAAACCCATAACCTCATGGTTCCTAGTCGGATTTGTTAACCACTGAACCACAACAGGAACTCCTTTATTATCTTTTAAAAGACATACTGGAGTTCCCATCGTGGTGCAGTGGTTAACAAATCCGACTAGGAACCATGAGGTTGTGGGTTTGATCCCTGGCCTCGCTCAGTGGGTTAAGGATCCTGCGTTGCTGTGAGCTGTGGTGTAGGTCGCAGACGCGGCTAGGATCCCGCGTTACTGTGGCTCTGGCGTAGGCCGGCGGCTACAGCTCCGATTTGACCCTTAGCCTGGGAACCTCCATATGCCGCGGGAGCGGCCCAAGGAATGGCAAAAAAGACAAAAAAAAAAGACATACTTTTCATAGTTTTATGTAACACTTCTGAAGTGATTGAGATATTTTCTTAGTATTTTCAGTTGTTTATGTGTATAAAAGCTTTACATCTAAGATACTGATATAGTAAGGAAAAGTATTGTTATTGGACTTGTTTCCTTAATAACAGGCACTGAATTAAGTAAAATGCCTGTTGGGTTAAGCAGAATATAAGTGGGATTTTAGCTACATGTGTATGTTCTTTAATTCATTCAGTGAATATTTTTGATTACCTGCCATAATCAGAAGCATTTTGCTGGTACTTGGGTTGTAAGTATGAATATGACTCTCCTTGTTCTGAGGGATCCATAGTCTTTCAGGGGAGACAAGCAAACTAATATTTGTAATGCACTATAGTAAGTGAGATACATACAAGTCATAGCAGGTTCCCAGTGAGTTTTTGGAGATCAGGAGGGGTTCTAGAGAAAATTTTACCTGATCTGGTGCCTGGTGCAGGTGCATAGGAGCTGGTCTGATGGACAGGGTGCTGGAATGAGCAGCATCTGCAAGGCACCAGAGGTTCACACCCCAGACTCTCATACTTAGTCTTCGTATTACCGGAATTTAGTCAAATAATGTTTTGCATTTTAGGTAAATGAGAGATGGATGATATGAGATATGATACAATTCACTATGGAGGACAGTTCAGGATACAGGTTATCTCACCATTTTAGTTTCAGGAGGAGATTTGGGTTGCGAACTCTAGTTCCCTTTTTTTTTTTTTTTTTTTTTTTGCTTTTTAGGGTCGCAGGTGCAGCACATGGAAGTTCCCAGGGAGCAACACAGGACCTGCGACTCAGCACCACAGCTCACGGCAATGCCTGATACCCAACCCACCCAGCAGGGCCAGTGATTGAACACCCATCCTCATGGTTACTGTCTGGTTCGCTATTGCTGGGCCATGACAGGAACTCCTATACAGTGTGTGTTTATAATTTTTTTGGTTTTTTTGCCACACTTGTGGCATATGGAAGTTCCTGAGTCAGAGACCAAATGTGAGCTGCAGCTGCAATTGCCACAGTTGCAGCAACAGTGGATCCTTAACCCACTGTGCCATAGCAGGAACTCCCTTTTTAGCTTTTTTTTTTTTTTTTTTTTCTTTCTTTTTTTTAGGGCTGCACTCGGGCATATGGAGGTTCCCAGGCTAGGGGTCCATTTGGAGCTACAGCTGTCAGTCAGCCTACACCAGATCCAAGTTGAGTCTGTGACCTATACCACAGCTCACACCAACACTGGATCCTTAACCCACTGAGTGAGGCCCGGAATCGAACTGCAACCTCATGGTTCCTAGTTGGATTCGTTTCTGCTGTGCCAAGACAGGAACTCCTGTAGCTTATTTTATATGTAGTAGTTTGTACCTCTTGATCCCCTACCCTTATCATTGCTCTCCCCCGCCCCCCCCACTTACTGGTGACCACAGTTTGTTTTCTATATCTGTGAGTCTGTTTCTTTTTTGTTATATTGGAATTTAGATGGTTTTGCTTGCTTATTTATAGGTAGAGGTTGGGAGATTGAAATCATTGTTACTTAAAGAGAATAGTTTAGCCAATTCATATGTAAATTGCATAATTATAAAGTATAGTTTTTTGTTTTGTTTAGTTTTTGGGCACATCCACGGCATGTGGAAGTTCTCAGGCCAGAGATTGAACCAGCACCACAGCAGCGACCCAAGCTGCTGCAGTGAAAACGTTGGATCTTTAACCTGATGTGCCACAAGAGAACTCCTTGGCATTGTATTTGTTTGATTTTGTTTTTGTAGAAGACTACTTTTACTTGAACAGGGACCAGAGACAGAATCTGTGTGGGGGTTTTGGTTTCATCTTGTGCCATTCTCAGTGCTTGGATGATCTTTGGAAATCCCCCCTCCCCTCACATCCATTTAAAGTTTAATGGATATTTATCCAGAACATTTTTCTTCTAGTAAATTCTGTTTTCTTTCTTTTCACAGTGAAGTTGTGAGTGGATCTTCATGTTGAAGATTATTAACAACTTTGCTTTTACCTAAAGGTATTACTAAGAACTTTAAGAATAAATTTTATTGAATTCTGTGTTTGAAGAAATCAGAATAATTTTAACTGTTCCAGAAGAGTAAGCAGTATACTTACATTCATTATTAACCTATATTGTGTCAAATTGGTTATTTTTTGTTTTCCTTTTCTCTTTTAAATAGGCATTATTTTTTTTAGAGCAGTTTTAGGTTTACTTCAACAGAAAGCACATAGAATTACCATATACTCCAGCCCGCCACACAAAGCCTACCCCACTGTCAACATCCTGCACCAGCAAAATTGGTTATTTTTGAGTTGGCTAATTTCGTTTGGGAAAGTAAGCAGTTTGATATATTTTAACATCTTTCTAAAATTTGTTTTATAACATCCTTTCACTTTAAATATTTAAATATTTGTTTTTTTAATCCCTTTACTTTAAAAAGCATGTTATTGACCTTATTTCAAAAGCAAAGAAACCAGGAGTTCCCGTCGTGACGTAGTGGTTAACGATCCGACTAGGAACCATGAGGTTACGGGTTCGATCCCTGGCCTTGCTCAGTGAGTTAAGGATCTGGCGTTGCCGTGAGCTGTGGTGTGGATTGCAGATGTGGCTCGGATCCCGTGTGCCTGTGGCTGTGGTGTAGGCCGGTGGCTACAGCTCCAATTCAACCCCTAACCTGGGAACCTCCATATGCTGCAGGAGCGGCCCTAGAAAAGGCAAAAAAAGAAAAGCAAAGAAACCAAGACTGGAATTAAATTACTAATCAAGTTTTATTTATTTTTTAATTAAAAAAATTTTATTATAGTCGTTTTACAATGTTCTGTCAGTTTCTGCAAAGTGACCCAGTTATACATATTTATACATTCTTTTTCTTACGTTATCATCCATCATAAGTGATTAGATATAGTCCCCTGTGCTACACAGCAGGATCTCATTGCTTATCCACTCCAAATGCAATAGTTTGTGTCTGCTAACCCCAGACTCCCAGTGCATCCCACTACCTCCCCCTCACCAACCACAAGTCAGTCAGTTCTCCTGGTCCATGAGTTTGTTTCTGTTCTGTGGATAGGTTCATTTGTGCCATATATTAGGTTCCAGTTATAAGTGATAATATATTGTATTTGTCTTTCTTTTTCTGACTCACTTCACTTAGTATGAGTGTCTCTAGTTCCATCCATATTGCTGCAAATTGCATTATTTTGTTTCTTTTTTTGTCTGAGCAGTATTCCTTTGTGTATATGTACCACATCTTCTTAATCCAATCATCTGTTGATGGACATTTAAGTTGTTTCCATGACTTGGCTGTTGTGAATAGTGCTGCATTGATAAGGTGCATGTATCTTTTTGAATGAAAGTTTTGTCTGGAAATATGCCCAGGAGCGGGATTGCTGGATCGTATGGTAGTTTTATATTTAGTTTTCTTTCTTTTCTTTCTTTCTTTCTTTTTTCTTTTTGCTTTTTAGGGCCACTCTTTGGACATATGGAGGTTCCCAGGCTAGGGGTCAAATCGGAGTTGTAGCTGTCAACCTACAATATGGCCACAGCAACACCAGATCTGACTTGAGTCTGTGACCTACATCACAGCTCATGGCAATGTCAGATCCTTAACCCAGTGAGAAAGGCCAGGAATTGAACCTGTGTCCTCTTGGATACTAGTTTGGTTTGTTACTGCTGAGCCACTACAAAACTCCTTTTTCTCCCTTCTTTTAAGTATAAATTGTTCTAACCAGATATTTGAAATTTTTTATTAAAACTTCTTACTTGGAATATTAATGACAAATGTAAATAATTCCATACTTGACGTGTGGCACAAGTTCCAATCCAGTTTGAGTGGCCTTGCCCAGAAATGAATTAAGTGATGTTAGCTTGCATGCTACTATCATAAAGCTCATGAAATTTTGTAAAATGTTATTTGTGAAGAATGGGACATAATGGTTGAGAGGAGAAGGATGTGAGCTCACTGACCCTTGGAAAGCACCTGTGAATTAGAGCTCAAATGAAAATGCAAAGCCTTAAAACTTTATGAAGGCCATAGGATTTTATCATTGAGCCAGAAAATTTGACTGTTTTTGACTACATTAAAAACAGTTGAGGAGTTCCCGTCGTGGCGCAGCGGTTAACGAATCCGACTAGGAACCATGAGGTTGCAGGTTTGATCCCTGGCCTTGCTCAGTGGGTTAAGGATCCCGAGTTGCTGTGGCTGTGGTGTAGGCCGGTGGCTACAGGTCTGATTAGACCCCTAGCCTGGGAACCTCCATATGCGACAGGTGTGGCCCTAGAAAAGGCAAAAAAAAACCCCAAAAAAACAACAACAAAAGAAACAGTTGACTGTTTTTGACTACATTAAAATTAACGTCCATCTAAAGTTACCATAAAGACAATGAAAAAGTAAACCATAAATCTGGGGGGAAATTGTAGTATATGTCATAGAGCATTAGTGTCCTGAATAGGCCTGCCTTCATAGATATACAATATGTGCAAATCACACAGGCCCTACACTTTAAGGCTAAGCTATCACTGTCTTAAAATTCTTAATTTCTGAATAAGTAGCCCTGCTTTTTTTAATTTTGCACTGAGCACTGCAAATTATGTAGCCAGTCCTGGTTCTGAATGTACAGACATATTAGTAAGAAAAAGATAACTCAGTAAAAATAGCTCAAAATTGTTTTTTATTTTTATTTTTTTATTTTTAATTTTTGTCTTTTTGCCATTTCTTGGGCTGCTCCTGCGGCATATGGAGGTTCCCAGGCTAGGGGTCTAATTGGAACTATAGCTGCCAGCCTACGCCAGAGCCACAGCAACGTGGGATCCGAGCTGCATCTGCGACCTACACCACAGTTCACGGCAACGCCAGATCCTTAACCCACTGAGCAAGGGCAGGGACCAAACCCGCAACCTCATGGTTCCTAGTGGGATTCGTTAACCACTGAGCCACGACGGGAACTCCTCAAAACTGTTAATGAACAGAGGAACAGAGAAAGGAATGTAGATAGTTAATAAACTTATGAAAAGATCTTCAACCTAATCAAGTACAAACTGAAATCATAGTGCCGTTTTATATGTTCTCTATTGCCACAAATTAAGAAATCTGACTTTACCAGGTATTGGAGAAGATGTGTTATCTGTCAATAATCACTAAAGTGATTCAATAGGAAGACAATTTGGCTCACCCTCACTTCCCCCAATTTGGCATTTTTTGTCAACTTGGGAATTTGGATGTCTTGTGACCTGCCAGTTTATCCACTTCTAGGTTGGTAGCATACCCTAACGAAATTTTTCTAGAGACTTGTATGATAATGTTGATAAAAGCAAAAAACCATACCACCCAAGCGTTTGTCAACAGAATAGATTAATACTTTGTGTCATATTTATATAAAGAAATGCTGTATAGACCAATGAAAATGTAACACAGATACCGCTTAGGAAAATATTGAGTGAAAAAATTCAAGTCCCTGAAGACTCCATTCAGCCTACCAATTTATCATGTGAAGAAGGGAGCAGGGGACACAGACCTAAACAAAATATTGTTCAGGGTCATGTGTGGCAAAGTTCTGCTTTAAAAAGTATTGGAGTTATTCCTGTTGTGGCTCAGTGGGTTATGAACCTGACTAGTATCCATGAGGATGCAGGTTCAATCCCTGGTCTCTCTCAGTGGGTTAAGGATCCAGTGCAGGTGCAGATGTGGCTTATATCTGGCATGGCTGTGGCTGTGGCGTAGGTTGGGAGGTGCAGCTCTGACCCCTAGCCTGAGAACTTCCATATGCTGCAGGTACGGCCCTAAAAAGCTAAAAAAAAGTCATGGAATAATAAATATTTAAGATAAAGATTGGGGAATTATCTTGTGGTGCAGCATGTTAAGGACCTAGCATTGTCACTGCAGGGACTCAGGTTGCTGTTTTGGGGCAGGTTTGATCCCTGGTTTGGGAACTTTTCATGCTGTGGGTGTCCCACCCACACCCCGCAAAAAAGCGGGTCAGGGTAAAGGTTGGGAGGAGAGGAGCACGTAGATAATGTCATGGGTATTCACATATGGTATGGCGATTTACAATTTACAGTGTAAATCTTTCTTTCTTTTTTTTTTTGTCTTTTTTAGGGCCACACCCACAGCATATGGAGGTTCCCAGGCTAGGGGTTGAATTGCAGCTGCAGCTGCCAGCCTACACCACAGCCACAGCAATACCAGATCTGCTGCATCTGTGACCCACAGCACAGCTCACGACAATGCTGGATCCTCAACCCACTGAGCGAGGCCAGGGATCGAACCCACAACCTCATGGTTCCTAGTCAGGTTCATTTCCACTGCGCCACGATGGGAACTCCATACAGTGTAAATCTTATGCTTGTTTATATGCATTTTTCCATGTATTTTGTGTGTGCCAAATATTACACTAAAGAAAAGGGGAAAAATAAAATAAGCTACTCATGGTTAGGAGCTTGTAATGTAGGTGGAGCAATAGATTGAGAAGTAGAGGATTTCTCGTTGTGCCTCATTGGTTAACAATCCGACTCGGAACCATGGGGTTGCGGGTTTGATCCCTGCCCTTGCTCAGTGGGTTAAGGATCCGGCGTTCGGTGAACTGTGGTGTAGGTTGCACACGAGGCTCGGATCCCGAATTGCTGTGGCCCTGGTGTGGGCCAGCGGCTACAGCTCTGATTAGACCCCTAGCCTGTGAATCTCCATATGCCACGAGAGTGGCCCTAGAAATGGCAAAAGAAAAAAAGAAAAAGAAAAAAAGAAGAAAAGAAATAGATTGAGAAGTAGAAAACTAGCATATTATAGAAAAGCAATTTCAAGAAAGAGGTGGTAGGAGTAACCATTGTGACTCAGTTATAAACCCGACTAGTATCCATGAGGATGAGGGTTTGACCCCTGGACTCCCTCAGTGGGTTAAGGTGATTTTAATATCATGGTTCATATGTTCCCCATATGTAAAAATACAGAGTTATAAGCATTATGTCATATAAGTAATGAAGTTATTTTAAATTTGTTCATTTAGGTGTTAATACTTTTTATCTTCACCCTTTTTTGTAGTGTGTCTTCTAACCTGAAAAAAATCTTCCATGAAACCTTCACTTTTAAAAAATAAGTGATGCCATTTGTTTTCCTAAAAAACTAAAATGGGGGCTTTCATTTCAAGGTAAGTATCCAATTTTGTATCTTTACTTATGCTAGCAGATGTTAAATATTGAAGGAAGATGTGACTATTGTTAGATTCTAAATTTTTTAGTTAATCTGGGCTGGAGATGGGGAGGAAATTCTAGGCCTTATTTTAAGATAGTCTGGATATTTAGGATTATATTTTCCAGATTTAACTCAGCTTCCTGAAGGAGGGAGGAGGAGTCAGTAATGTCTAAAGCTTTTTAGAGAGGTTAATTGAAAAGTGAAAGTTTTTTGGATTTGTCAGTGAGGAGGTTATTGCTGGTCCTTGCAGAGGCCATTTCAGGATGATGTTTGTGGCTGAAAACGAAGCTTGTAATGGAGTAAAGAGTGAAGAAAAGGTGATAAAATGAATAGTTTAGCTTTTAAGTAATTTATTTGTTTGTTTCTTTTGTTTTTTAGGACCGCTCCTGTGGCATATGGAAGTTCCCCAGGCCAGGAACAAATCAGAGCTGCAGCTGCTGGCCTACGCCACAGCCTCAGCAACTCGGGATCCAAGCCGATTCTGCGACCTGCGCCACAGCTCACGGAAACGCCAGATCATTCAGCCATTGAGTGAGGGCAGGGATCGAATCTGCCTGCTCGTGGATATTAGTTGGATTTGTTTCTACTGTGCCACAACGGGAACTCCTTAAGTAATTTATTAAACCAATATATAGTAGTGGATGCAGCAGTCATTTCCCTAAACACGAGAGTTACAGTGTGACACTGTATATCTTGGTTTAATCCTCTTGGAGATCATTTAATACCCAACTTTATTTAAATATGTTTAAATATAATTGTCATATAACACTGTATACTTATTCAACTGTTTTATGCCCTTTTTACTCTTGTCTGCTGGTTTGGGTGATGAATCACATGGTCCACCCTTGTTATACTGTTAACAAGGGTGGACCTTCCCTTCCTGGGGTTATCTTGCCTGTTAGTCTGGGGTGATAGGCAAGTTAGGTGCCTAACGCATTTACTGTGGTAAGTGCTAGTATGTGAAATAATGACTACCTGAATGAGTGCTGGGAGTGGAAGTTGGTGGTCTGAGAGTTAATTTGTCAGGATAGACTTCAAAGGCAGATTTGGCAGGGACTATGGAAAGAAGTTATATATGTGAATTCAAGAGTGGCTAGAAGGGGAGTTCCCGTTGTGGTGCAGCAGAAATGAATCTGGCTAGGAATGGGTTTGATCCCTGGCCTCGCTCAGCGGGTTAAGGATCTGTAGATCCCAGATGTGGCTTGGATCTGGCGTTGCTGTGGCCCTGGTGTAGGCCGGCAGCTGTAGCTTCAATTTGACCTCTAGCCTGGGAACCTTCATATGCCGAGGGTGCGGCTCCAAAAAAGAAGAAAGAAAAAAAAAGTAATGACCATTCTGCTTAGAAACTAGAGGAAGGGAGGAGAAGATGAATCAAGGAGTTTTTTACCCTCCTTCACTGTTGGTGGGAATGTAAGTTGGTACAACCACTATGGAAAACAGTATGGAGGTACCTCAAAAAACTAAATATAGAACTGCCATATGATGCAGCAATCTCACTCCTGGGCATATATCTGGATAAAAGTTTCCTTGAAAAATATACATGCACCCCTGTGCTCATCGCAGCACTATTCTCAATAGCTAAGCCATTAAACAACCTAAATGTCCCTTGGCAGACGAATGGATTAAGATGTGGTACATATACACGGTGGAATACTGCTCAGCTATTAAATGAAAAACTAATGCCATTTGCAGCAACATGAATGGAATTAGAGATTCCCATACTAAGTGAAGTAAGCCAGAAAGAAAAAGACAAACAGTATATGATATCACTTATATGTGGCATCTAAAATATGGCACAGGGTGTTCCTGTTGTGGCAAAGCAGAAATGAATCCAACTAGTATCCGTGAGGATGCGGGTCAATCCCTGGCCTCACTCAGCTTTGCTGTGAGCTGTGGTGTAGATTGAAGATGTGGCTCAGATCCTGTGTTGCTGTGGTTGTGGTGTAGGCTGGCAGCTGTAGCTCCAATTTGACCCCTAGCCTGGGAAATTCCATATGCTGAGGGTGTGACCCTAAATAAAAGCAAAAAAAAAAAAAAAAGTCAATGGCACAGATGATCCTATGTACAAAACAGGAGCAGATCACAGCCAAGGAGAGCAGACCTGTGCTCCCCAGAGGGTTGCAGGAGGGAGTGGAATGGACAGGCAGTTCAGGGATTTTGGATGGAAACTCTTATATTTGGAATGGATCGGCAATGGGGCCCTATTATACAGCACTGCAAACTGTGGGTGATTGGGTTATTTTGCTGTACAACAGAAATTGAAGAGACATTGTAAATCAACTGTAATAAAAATTTATTTAAAAAAGGAGTTTTTAAGCAGAGAAAGAAAACTGTAGAGTTTTTTTAATCCTACTTTTCAAAATAAGGTAGAGATTGAGGTTATCTTCTAGGCAAATAATCAGTGGTGAGGTTGGGATCCTAAAAGAAGAAAACATTTAGAAAAAATGTTGTTGAGTAATTACCAAATTCAAAAAATATTCATTAAACACCTGCTTTTTGCCAAACACTCGTATTGACAAGATCATTGTTTTTGTGGAGCCACTAATTGAAAAATACAAGAAAAATGCCAAATTATAATGTGATGTGAGGAGGATAGTTGATAGAGTGACTGGGCTACTTCTGAGGAGGTGACTTTAAGGTGAGATATGAAAGAGAGGGATTCATTCAGTCTTTTGAAAATAAAACTAGTGTAAAAATCTCAAGGCGGAAAAGAGCTTGATGTGTTTGAGGAATGGAAAGAAATCCAGTGTTCTGAAACAGAGGGGATGAAGAAAATACTGTCATGATGTGAGGCTGAAGAAGTAGGCAGGGCCAGGCCACGTTGGTCCCTATGGCCATGGTGAAGAGCTTAGACTCAAGGAAGTCATTTAAGGAAGATTTTACACAGAAAAGTGTCATAATATGATACATGTTTTAAAGATTCTTGTGGCTGCTTCATCAAAGATGGATTGTAGAAGTAGAGGGGAAACAAGAAGATCAGCTAGGAAACTATTAGAATGACCAGGCCAGAGACCATGGTAGAGAAACTTAATACCATCACCGGGATAGAATAGAAAGGATTTCTGAGCAATTGTTAAGGTTCAGTTTAAGATAAACTATCATGCCATGGTAGGCAGCTTCAGTTAAGCAAGCATAACCTTTAAGATGGAAATGAGGAGTTACTGTTGTGGCGCAGTGGAAATGAATCTGACTAGGAACCATGAGGTTGCTGGTTCGATCCCTGGCCTCGCTTAGTGGGTTGAGGATCTGGCGTTGCCATTAGCTGTGGTGTAAGTCGAAGATGCTGTGGCTCTGGTGTAAGCCGGTGGCTATAGCTCCAGTCAGACCCCCTAGCCTGGAAACTTCCATATGCCGCAGCTGTGGCCCTAAAAAGACAAAAGCGCCCCTCTCCAAAAAAAGATGGAAATGAGAAATTGACATTGGTGGTTAGAGTAACTGGGTATGTAGGCTTGGTAAAAAGTAATGCACAAGGGACTGGAGGCCATGATTATTTCAATACATTGTTCACTAAATAATACATTCACCTACCATCACCACTGTCTATCTCCACAACTTTTTTATTACCCCCATCCCTTGATAACTACTATTCTACTTTTCTATCTCAGTGAATTTGCCTGATCTGGATAGCTCATGTAAGTGGAATCATAATAGTGTTTGCCCTTTCATGGCTGGTTTATTTCACTTAGCGTGATGTCTTAAGGTTCATCTATGTTGTAGCATGTGTCACAATGTCCTTTTTCAGGCTGAATAATACTTTATTATATGTATATACCACATTTTGTTTATCCTCCCATCTATTGAGGGAAACTTGGGTTGTTTCCACCTTTTGGCTGTTGTTAATAATGCTGCTGTGAACATGGGTGTACAAATATCTGTCTGACTCCCTGCTTTTAATTCTTTTTGGTATATATCCAGAAGTAGAATTGCTGGATCATTTGGTAAATCTGTGTAGTATTTTAGGAACTGCCATACTCTTCCACAAGTGTTGCACCGTTTCACATTCCTACGAGTAATATAGAAGGCTTACAATTTCTCCACATCTTTGCCTGGATTTGGTTTATATTGTATCTTCAGTCTTGAGCAGTAGGATTTTTTTTTTTTTTTGGCCATGCTGCGACATGAAGTTCCCAGGGACTGAACCCGAGCCACAGCAATGACCTAATGACTGCAGTGGCAATGCTGGATCTTTAACTCACTACACCACAAGAGAAGTCCTGAGGAGTAGGATGATTTAAGTGTATTCTTTCCTTAAAAGAATGTTTATTGTAGATTGTTTTCTAGTAGTTTTTTTTTTCCCCCTTTTGTCTTTTTAGGGTTACACCCTTGGCATATGGAAGTTCCCAGACTAGGTGTCTAATTGGAGCTACAGCTACCGGCCTACACCACAGCCACAGCAACACCAGATCCGAGCCGCGTCTGCGACCTACACCTATACCACAGCTCATGGCAGCACCCGATCCTCAGCCCACTGAACGAAGCCAGGGATGGAACCTGAAACCTCATGGTTCCTAATCAGATTTGTTTCTGCTGCACCACGACAGGGACTCCTTCTGGTAGTTTTAGAAATAACACAAATTCTCATGCTCTGCTATAAGGTCAGAACTGGTAAAGAATGTTGTCTCCTAGTTAAATTTCAGTGAGAGATCCTCACAACCTTGAAAAGAATGTGTTGCCAAAAATTTATGTCTCTGTAACTTGGCTGTGGATGTCTAATGTACTCAGTACTTCCAGTACTTGGCTTAGGAGAAAGCTGTGTGTTTTCATTGCTGTGCATAACTGTTATCTCCTGGAGTTGGAGAGGTGATTGAGTTAGACTGCCTTTTTTCCCCAAAAGATACACTTGGAAATTGGAAATTTATAAGGAGTTGGACAGATTGTCATCTTGCTGTTGACTGACGTATTGTCCAAGTAACAGGTAAAGCCATCCCTTTATCAGATGGATAATAGACCAGTAAAAGTTGTTAAGGGGGAGGATGCTGATGGGATTACAGCTCCTGTAGAAAGGTTTTTGAAGCTTTGTACCTTATTTGCAATTGCCATTAAGATTTGGAAATTTTGAAATAGATCATATTCATTGGCTTCAATATTATAATTAATTGGGCTTTTCCTTGCTAAGTCACATGTTTCAATTTGAAAAAGTTTACTTTAGAAGCTTCTCGGAGTTCCTGCTGTGGCACAATGGGTTAAGGATCCAGTGTTGCCACAGATGTGGCATGGGTTGCTACAGCTAGGATTCAGCTCCTGCGCTGGTAACTTTCATATGCTGTGGGTGCGGCCAAAGAAAAAAAAGAAAAAAAAGAAAAAAAAAAGAAGCTTCTTATCGTGTATGAACATTATGAATAAACTGAGTGGCTTAAACTTGTCTTCCAGTTTTCACTAGTTCCTCTTTCTCCAGTTTTTTGTCTTCACTTTGGGATTCTTTTCTTTAATAAGCCCTGAATGTTTATGCATTAGAAAAATATTCATAAAGATGATATTGTTGAGTGCCTGCTGTTTCTGGTCCTTTGATAACATGCTTTTTGCTTTTACTCAGAAAATAACTGTGGTTAGATTGTCATATAGACAGTAAGGATATTGTGAAAGAAATCCTGGCTATCTGTGTAGCATGACCTTTCAAAACTGTTTTCTTTGCTGCAAGTGTCTCACTAAGCCTTTTGACTGCCACATGACAGAGGAAGTAGTATATAAAAGGCAGTGTAAATGGCTGCCTTGTTGATTTCAATACAGTTTTCCAATATAAGAGCTTCTAAACAGTTACATATGTTATTAAATATCATGTTTTGTTTATGTGGAGGATGAGCTGGTTTTATGGACTATACATAGTGCAGTTTAAGTGTAATTTTTAAAATAAAACGGTAAAAATTGAAATATAAAATCATCTATGTTACTTCGAAGAAGGATCTAAATTTTTTATTCAGAGTTTTAAGAATTATTAATGAATGGAGATTATCATATTCAGAGTTTTAAGAATTATTAATGAATGGAGATTATCATATTCAGAGTTTTAAGAATTATTAATGAATGGAGATTATCATATTCGGAGTTTTAAGAATTATTAATGAATGGAGATTATTATATACAGCTGATGACTACAGATCTACTGTTTTTGTGGGCAAAGGTTTTTTTTTTTTTTTTTTTTGTCTTTCTGCTATTTCTTGGGCTGCTCCTGCGGCATATGGAGGTTCCCATGCTAGGGGTCGAATCGGAGCTGTAGCCTCCGGCCTACGCCAGAGCCACAGCAACGCAGGATCCGAGCCGCGTCTGCAACCTACACCACAGCTCACGGCAACGCCGGATCGTTAACCCACTGAGCAAGGGCAGGGACCGAACCCGCAAGCTCATGGTTCCTAGTTGGATTCGTTAACCACTGCGCCACGACGGGAACTCCTAGGCAAAGGTTTTAAAGCAACTCTGGAATTGTCTTTCTGTTGTTCCTGAGCAGCCAAGAGATTGTCTTTAAAGCTAGGAAGGATTGGGACTCAGCAGTTAACAAACTCGACTAGGATCCATGAGGATACGGATTTGATCCCTGGCCTCAATCAGTGGGTTTAGGATCCAGGTTGCCATGAGCTGTGTTGTAGGACGAAGACGTGGCTGGGATTCATGTTGCTGTGGCATAGGCCATAGCTGTAGCTCCAACTTGACCCCTAGCCTGGGAACCTCCATATGCCGCAGGTGTGGCCCTAAAAAGCAAAAAAAAAAAAAAAAAAAAGCTGTGAAGGAGGTCTAGGGAACATAAGGAAGCACCAGCCTGATTTTAAACTTTAATCTTATTTTCCACTAGTAGCTTAGCTTTGTAATGTAAGAGTTTATTTATTTATTCACTTTATTTCATTCAGTAAATAGTTTCTGAGGTCCTGTAGCAGGCACTGTGCAGGACCTCAACGATGAAAGCCTTTCCCTGTCATTCAGGAACTATCTAGATTTCAGCAAGGCTGGCAGGGATAGAGTTTAGCAGGATCACAACTCCTTGCTCTAGATGCTAATGTCCTTCCCCCCTAGAATCTAGAGGTAAAGACAAAGATTATAAGGAGAAGTGGTAGGGGCGTGAGGATGGTCAGGATTCTTAGGTGGAAGTCATGTTGGAGGAGAAGCAGCTGTGGGTGATAGGAAAACTCTAGCACTTGGGCTTGATTGTCTCCAACACTTAGGTCACAGGCACAGTAAAGTGGGAATGGGTTCCCTTCAGTTGGATTCTCTGTGCCATGTGCTGTGAAGGGGCTTTCTATGTGTTATTGCATTTTAAAAAGTGTGAAATTGAGCATCTATACAGAAGAGCACCTGAGAACTTAAATTTATAATTTAAAGAATGATAAAAAATGAGCAACTGCACAATAACCAGACCAGTCATGTGTCCCTTCCTCTATTGTGTCTCCCTTCTTCTCTCTGAGCTACACTTTGCTGAATTTTTTGTTATTTTCTTGCTTTTCTTTCTGACTTTACCATCTATGTTTGTATCTCTGAACAGTATTTGACTTTTTTTTGCCGCACCCCACCTGCGGCATGTGGAAGTTCCTGGGCCAGGGATCGAACCGATGCAGCAGTTGTGACTTGCACCATAGGTATGGCAACACTGAATCCTTAACCCTTTGCACCACATAGGAACTTTCTTGACTTTTTATTGATGTATAAGTAAATGGAATCATATTGTGCATATTCTTTTTTGAATTCTCTTAACATTGCCAGTAAGGTTCATTTGTAGTGATATGCGTAGCTCTATTTTCATAGTATTTTGGGTGTTAACCCCTTATTGGATGTATTGTTTCCAAATCTTCCCTCATTCAGTAGGCTGCCTTTTTGTTTTGTTCCTTCTCTGTGCAAAGCCATCTTAGTTTGATGTGGTCTAGTTTTTTTTTTTTTTTTTCTTTCGTCTTTTTAGGGCCATGCCCACAGCATATGGAGATTCCCAGGCTAGGGGTCCAGTTGGAGCCACCGGCCTACGCCACAGCTACAGCAACAGCGACACCAGATCCAAGCTGTGTCTGTGACCTATATCACAGCTCGTGACAATATCAGGTCCTTAACCCACTGCACGAGGCCAGGGATTGAACCTGTGTCCTCATGGATGCAGTTAGATTCGTTTCTGCTGAGCCATGCTGGGAACTCCTAGTCTCATTTGTTGTGTTTTGTTTTGTTTTTTCTTTTTTTCTTTTTATGTCTACACCTGAGGCATATGGAAGTTCTCAGGCTAGGGCTCTAATTGGGACTGCAGCTGCCAGCCTATGCCACAGCCATAGCAACACTGGATCTGAGCTGCATCTGTGACCTATGCAGCAGCTTACGGTCACGCTGGATGCTTAACCCGCTGAGCAAGGCCAGCGATGGAACTCACATCATTATGGATACAGTGTTGAGTTTTTAACCCACTGAGCGACAATGAGAACTCCTTATTTATTTTTGGTTTTGCTCCCCTTGCCTGGGGAGACATACCCCCCCATATTTTGCCAAGACCATTGTCAGAGGGCAAACAGCCTATGTTTTCTTGTAGGGGTTTTATGGGTTTCAGACATCTTTTTTTTTTTCAATTTATTTTTTGGCTGCAGCGTGTAGCAGCTTGATGTGAAATCTCTGTTCCCAGACCCCTCAGTTCCCAGGAATGAACCTGGGATGCAGTGGTGAAAGCGCTGAATGCGGAACACTAGACCACCAGGGAACTCCCCAGACATTTAAGTCTTAAATCCATTTTGAGTTTATTTTTGTATTTAGTATGAGAAAATAGTTCAGTTTGATTCTTTTGCATGTAGCTGTACAGTTTTCCAAGAAACCATTTATTGATGGGATTGTCTTTATATATCCATGCCTTCTTTGTTATAGGTTAATTGACCATATGAGTTCATTTCTGAGTTCTCTATTCTTTTCCCTTGATCTGTTTTTGTGCTAGTAACATACTGGTTTTTGTTTTGTTTTGGTTTATTTGGCCACGCCTGAGGCATGTGGAAGTTCCTATGACAGGGATCAAACCCATGCAGTGACAATGCCAGATCCTTAACTCACTGCATCATAAGAGAACTTCAGTACCATACTGTTTTGATCACTGTAGCTTTGTAGTATATATAGTTTGAAATCAGAGGGCATGATACTTCCAGCCTTGTTCTTTCTCAAGATTGTTTTCGTGTTTGGGGTCTTTTGTGTTCACATGTAGGTTTTAATCATGGCCTTGCAGCTACCTAAACTACATTTTTGACTAGCAAAATACAAATTGCTCTAACAGACTGAAAATTAATAATGTCTCAAACATAATAGATGTTTATTTCTTATTCATGGAACGGTCTAAAGTGGATTGACCTCTTCCAAGTAGTTTCTTTCATGACTCATTCTCTGTGATCACTGGAAGAGGAAAGAGAAGGTATAGGCGTCACACTGACTTTCTTAAAAGCCCTCACCTGAAATGGCACAGGTCATTTCCACTCAATAGTCCACTGAAGAGAACTTAGTACATGATCTTTCTTACTGCACAGGAGGTTGGAACATTTAGTGTGCCAAGTGCACAGCCACAGTCTCATAACTGTGGAAAGGGAAAAGCAGTTACTACCACAGTGGCCTTTGCAAAGTCATCTTATATCTTAGTTCTTAAGATGTAAAATAAGAATCTGTACTCAGAAGGTATCACACTCTTCCTTCTTCCTTAGTGATTTACTTTAAAAGTCATGAGAAAAGTGTTTCCACTGTGTCTCCATTTACCTTGATCCAGTGCAAGTTTTCAGGAATATGACATAGTAAAGCTTCTTTTCCTCACTGTTGGTTCCTTGTTTTCACAGTCAGGCTACTTATAGTGCTATAACTTTATCCATGTCCTTCTCATGGTATTATAGTGAATAGAAACTTATTATGGGAGAAGAAATATCTCCGAGGTTATGTGTTCATGCCAAGTTGTAGACAAATACATTAAATTAAGAACTTGTATAAATATTCCACATTTTCTTTGGAAGACATTAGAATTTTACTTATAAACAATTAGGGTAGCTTACTGGAGCTTATATCAGTTTACTCATAAATGTGGACTCTACATTTTAGCAGTTATGTTTCAGAGAATTGTCTTGATGGCCAAAAAGCACATAAAAGGTGCTCAACATCACTAATTACTGAAATAAATGCAAGTCAGAACTATAGTGGAGTATCATCTCACACTGTTCAGATTGGCCATCATTAAAAAGTCTACAGACAGTAAATGCTGTACATGATGTGGAGAAAATGGAACTCTCCTATACTCTTGGTGGGAATGTAAATTAGCACAACCACTATGGAGGACAATATGCAGGTTCCTTAAAAAACTAAAAATAGAACTACCATATGATCCTGTAGCCTCACTCCTGGGCATACATACATCCAGAGAAAAACATAATTTGAAAAGATGCATGCACCCCAGTGTTTGTTGCAGTGCCTTACATACAGTAGCCAAGAAGATGTGGAAGCAAGCTAAATGTCCATCAACAGTGGACTGGTTAAAGAAGATGTGGTACATGTATATACAGTGGAATATTACTCACCCATAAAAAGAACAATGAATTAATGCCATTTGCAGCAATATGGATGGACCTAGAGATTGTTATACGAAGTAAAGTAATTCAGACAAAAACAAATATCATATGATATCACTTATATGTGAAATAAAAAAAAAGATACAAATGAACTTATTTGCAGAACAGAAACAACTCACAGACTTCAAAAACAAAATTTTGGTTACCAAAAGGGGAAACGTGAGGGAAGGGATAGACTAGTAGTTAACGATTAAAATGTATGCACTGCTGTGTAAAAAATAGATAATCAGCAAGGACCAGTTGCATAGCATAGGGAATAACCTATTTGGAAAAGACTCTGAGAAAGAATAGATATATGTATATGTGTAACCAAATTGCTTTGCTGTATACCTGAAACTAACACAACATTGTAAATCAGCTATACTCCAATATAAAATAAAAAGTGAATTAAAAAGAGGAGTTCCCGTCGTGGCGCAGTGGTTAACGAATCCGACTAGGAACCATGAGGTTGCGGGTTCAGTCCCTGCCCTTGCTCAGTGGGTTAAGGATCCGGTGTTGCCGTGAGCTGTGGTGTAGGTTGCAGACACGGCTCAGATCCCTCGTTGCTGTGGCTCTGGCGTAGGCCGGTGGCTACAGCTCCGATTTGACCCCTAGCCTGGGAACCTCCATATGCCGCGGGAGTGGCCTAAGAAATAGCAAAAAGACAAAAAATATATATATAATAAATAAATAAATAAATAAATAAAGAAAGAAAGAAACAACAAAAAAAGGAGTCCCATCGTGGCACAGAGGAAATGAATCCTATTAGGGACCATGAGGTTGTGGATTTGATCCCTGGTGTTGCTATGAGCTGTGGTGTAGGTTGCAGATGTGGCTTGGATCCAGCTTTGGTGTGGCTATGGCGTAGGTCCACCCCTAGCCTGGGGACCTCCATATGCCACGGGTATGGCCCTAAAAGGCAAAAAAAAAAAAGGCAAAGAAAATTGTCTTGAAAATTTTTTTTGGCTGTACCCATATCATGTAGAAGTTCCCAGGCCCAGGATAGAACCCATGCCACAGCAGTGACCTGAGCCACTGTAGTGATGATACCAGATCCTTAACCTGCTGAGCCACCAGGGAACTCCAGTCTCAATAATTTTTGTAACTGAAGTTTGATAGATCAAAGTTGGGTAATGGAAATTTTATTTTTACATATATTTAAAAACTCATTTACCATATACCTCCTTTTTTGAGAGAAATGACGCTAGCATTGAATATTACCAGTTATCACTGGTAATTTAATTTTAGCTTTTATTTCTCAGTTTCATTTAAATTTCAGTAGGATTTTGGTTTGTGTAATAATAATTTCGGAAGTTAACTTGTTTGATAATATACTGAAGCTATTTCTATGAACACAGAAAATTTTTCTTATGAGAAATGATGTTGAGAAAAATATATTTAAGGAAATGTATGTATACTTTTTTTAAGTAAACAAATGAATCAGTTCTTGGCTTTAGTATAACTACTCTCTTCACCTAATAGAGATCTTGCTCCAGGTGTATCTATTGCTTTAACAAACCATCACAACTGAGTGGTGTAAAACATCCATTTTGTTATGCTTTTGCTCTGTGGTTAGGAACTTGAGGAAGGCGTAGTAGAGTCAGCTTGTTTCTACTTCATAATGTCTGGCCCTCATATCTAAAACCTCAAAGTTTGTGGGCTAAAGTTGTGAAGGCCTAGTTACTAAGAAGTTGGGCTTGTGCTGGCAGTCATTTGGTTGGACAAAACACCTGCACATGGCTCTTAAAAACGAGCATCTCATAAGCAAGTGTTTTAAGAAATAGCAGCTGTAAGCTGCCAGTTTCTTAAACCCAGGTCTATTAGCACATTGCCTCTGTTTTATTTAATTAGTCAAGCAGTCACCGAATTCAGATTCAAGGGGAGGGATGATAGCCCTCAATTTTCAATAGGAGGAAAGTAAAAGAATTTGGGGACCTGTTTTAAATTCATTCCAGGTCATTAGAACCCTTTATCGTGTAATTTTTAGTTTTTTTGAGCTAGTTTTCCATACTTTGTTAGATAATTTGGGTTCTTTTTTGGGGGGGGTGTACTGGGGCATGTGGAAGTTCCCAGGTCAGGGATCAAGCCCAAGTCATAGCAGTGACAACACCTTAACTGCCAGGCCACCAGAGAATTTCAGATAATTTGGATTCTTAAAGCTCTCTTTCATTGCTAATGTTTTAGCCAATACATTTTTTCTCCATTTACTTAAATTTTTTTTTTTTGGAATATAGTTGAATTATAATGTGTTAGTTTCAGGTGTACAGTAGAATGATTCAGTTTTATATATATATATATATATATATATATATATATAGTCTTTTTTTACATTCTCTTCCATTGTAGGTTATTACAAGATATAGAGCATAGTTCCCTGTGCTATGTAGTACATCCTTAATTGGTTATTTTATATTTAGTAGTATGTATATTTTAATCCCAAACTCCTAATTTATACCTTCTCTCCTTCCCTTTGGTAACCATAAGTTTGATTTCTATGTCTGTAAGTCTGTTTTCTAAAAATGTTCATTTGTATCTTTTTTTTTTTTTTTTTACGATTTCACGTATAAGCGTTATCATATATTTGTCTTTGGCTTACTTCACTTAGTATAATAATCTCTAGGTCCATCCGTATTGCTGCAAATGGCATTATTTCATTCTTTTTTTATGGCAGGGTATATTCCTCTGTGTGTGTGTGTGTGTGTGTGTGTGTGTGTATCCCATCTTTGTTATCCATTCCTCTATCAATGGACATTAGGTTGCTTCCATGTCTTGGCAATTCTAAATAGTGCAGCAATAAACATTGGGGTACATGTATCTTTTTGAATTAATTATAGTTTTTTCTGGATGTATGCTCAGGTGTGGGATTGCTGGATCATGTGGTAGTTCCATTTTTAGTTTTTTATGGAAACTTCATACTGTTCTTTTTTTTTTTTCTTTGTCTTTTTTTGCTATTTCTTGGGCCGCTCCCGCGGCATATGGAGGTTCCCAGGCTAGGGGTCGAATCGGAGCTGTAGCCACCGGCCTACGCCAGAGCCACAGCAACGCGGGATCCAAGCCGCGTCTGCAACCTACACCACAGCTCAATGCCGGGTCGTTAACTCACTGAGCAAGGGCAGGGACTGAACCTGCAACCTCATGGTTCCTAGTCGGATTCGTTAACCACTGCGCCACGACAGGAACTCCCATACTGTTCTTCATAGCGGCTGTACCAATGTACGTTCCCACCAAAAGTTGAATGGTTCCCTTTCTGTATACCACCACCAATATTGATTAATTTTAGGCTTTTTGATGATGGCCATTCCGATTGATGTGTGGTGACAGCTCATTGTAGTTTTGATTTTCATTTCTCTAATAATTAGTGATGTTCAGCATCTTTTTATGTGCCTTTTGGCCATGTGTATGTCTTTTTGGAGAAAAGCCTTTTTCTATCTTCTGTCCTTTTTTGATTTTTTTGGGATATTGATTTATATGAGTTATTTATATATTTTAGCAATTAAGCCCTTGTTGGTCACATCATTTGCAAATATTTTCTCCCCTTCTGTAGGTTGTCTTTTTGTTTTGTTTATTGTTTCCTTTGTTGTGCCTAATTAATTAAACTTAATTAAACCTAATAAAAATTTAAAAGCTTTTAAGTTTAATTAGGTCTCATTTGTTTATTTTTGCTTTTATGTCCATTAGGGATCTATAAAGATATTGCTGTGATTTATGTAAGAGAGTGTTCTGCCTGTGTTTTCCTCTAGGAGTTTTATAGTACCTGGTCTTATATCTAGGTCTTGAATCCATCTTGAGTTTATTTTTGTGTATTGTGTTAAAGAATATTCTTTTTTTTTTTTTTTCTTTTTCACTGTGCCCATGGCACTCGGAAGCTCCTGGGCCAGGGTCAGACCTGCACCACAGCAATGGCAATGCCAGATTCTTAACCACTAGGCCACCAGGGAACTCCAAAAATAATGCTGTTGTATTGCCAAGAAAACAGACAAGCCCATATACAGCAGTGACAATGCCAGATGCTTAACCCATATAGCCTACCAAGACTGAATGATGAAGAAATAGAAAACTTCAACAGACTGATTACTAGTAAAGAGATTGATCAGTAACAAAAACCTGCAAACAAAAGTTCAGGACTAGATAACTTCAGTGTTGAATTCTACCAAACATTTAAAGAAGAATTACCAGTCTTTCTCAAATTCCCCTAAAAAAAAATAGACGAGAAGGGAACATTTCCAAACTCATTTATTATGAGGCCAGCATTACCCTGATACCACAATCAGATAAGAACGCCACAACCAAAGAAAATTATAGGCTAATATCCCTGATAGGTGTAGATGCAAAAATTCTCAATGAAATTGTAACAAGTCAAATTTAGTAGTACATTAAAAGAATCATATGCTGTGGTCAAGAGGTATGTATTCCAGGGAGGCATGGATGGCCCACATTTGTAAATCAATCAGTATGAAACACCATAATGACAAAATGAAGGATGAAAATCATGTGATCATCTCAATTGTTGGAGAAAAAGAAAAATGTTGACAAAATTCAACATTTATTTGATATAAACTTTCAACAAACTGTGTATTTAAGGAATGAACTCTCAACTTAATTAGGGCCATAGAAGACAAACCCACACCTGACATCACATTCACTGGTGAAAAAGCCAAAAGTTTTTAAGATCAGTTACCACATAAATATGCCCACATTTGTTGTTTTTTTTTCAACATGGTCTGAAGTCCTAACCAGAGTAATTGGGCAAGAAGAAAAATAGGCATCTAAATTGGAAAGGAATGTCTCTATTTGCAGATAACATACTATTATATATTATACGTAGAAAATTCTGAAGACTCCACCAAAAACGTTAGAACTGATAAATGAATTCAGTAAAATTGACAGATACAAAAACCAATATACAAAAATCTCTTGCATTTCTGTACACTAACAATGAACTGTCAGAGAAAATAATTATGTAGTTCCTGTCGTGGCTCAGTGGAAATGAATCTGACTAGCATCCATGAGGACGCAGGTTTGATCCCTGGCCTCACTCATTGGGTTAAGGACCTGGCTTTGTTGTGGCTGTGGTGTAGGTCAGTGGCTACAGTTCCGATTTGACCCCTAGCCTGGGAACTTCCATATGCTGTGGGTGCAGCCCTAAAAAAAAAAGACAAAAAAAACCCCAAAAAACCCACAAATAATTATATTTATAACTGCATGAAAAAGGATAAAATACCTAGAAGTAAATTTAACCAAGGAGGTAAAAGACTGAGAATGATATGACATTGATGAAAGAAATAATTTAGAAGAATTAATATTGTTAAAATATCTATTTTATCCTAAGCAATCTACAGATTCAATATGATACCTATCAAAATTCAAGTGCCATTGTTCACAGAAATAAAACAATCCTAAAATTTCAATGGAACCGTAGAAGATCCTAAATAGCCACAGCAGTTGTGAGAAAAAAAATAGCTTCCTAATTTCAAACTATATAAAAAGTTATAGATGTTAAAAGAGTATGATATTGGCATAAAACCAGACACATAACACCCATGTAATAGAGGCTAGAGAGCCCAGAAATAAATCCATTTCTGTATGTACAATTAATTTATGACAAGGGAGCCAAGAGTATACAATTGGAAATGGCAGCCTGTTGAATAAAGTTGTTGGGAAAACTGGACAGCCAGGTGCAAAAGAATGTGAATGGACCATTGCTTTATACTATTCACAAAATAAACTAAAAATGGATTAAAGACTTAGAATGTAAGACCTGAAACCATAAACACCTAGGAAAAAACATAAGCAGTAACCGCCTCATTGATATCGGTCTTGGTGATGATTTCTTGTATTAGGAAACAAAAGCAAAAATAAACAAGTGGGGCTATATCAAATCAAAAAGCCTCTGCATGGAGTTCCCTTGTGTCACTACAGATTAAGGATCTGGCATTATCACTGCACTGGCTCAGGTTGCTGCTATGGGACAGGTTTGATCCCTGTCCCGGGAACTTCCACATGCTACGAGCATGGCCAAACAAAACAAAACAAACAAAAACAAAACAAAACTTCTGCACAGCAAAGGAAACTGTCAACAAAATGAAAAAGTAACCTGAAAAATGGGTGATAACCCTAAATGATGAAAGTTGGTAAGTGTTTTGAGTTGTGGAGAAAAGGGAAACCTCTTGCATGTTGGTGGTGATGTAAATTGGTGCAGCCACTATGAAAATATTTTTTGGAGAAGTTCCTGTCATGGCTCAGCGGATACGAATCCAACTAGTATACATGAGGACATAGGTTCGATCCCTGGCCTCGCTCAGTGGGTTAAGGATATGTTGCTGCTCTGAGCTGTGGTTTAGGTTGCAGATGCAGCTCGGATCTGGTGTTGCTGTGGCTGTGGCATAGGCTAGCAGCTACAGCTCTGATTTGACCCCTAACCTGCGAACCTCCCTATGCTGTGGGTGTGGCCCTAAAAAGACAAAAGGAAAAAAAGAAAGAACATATCTGTTGGAGGTTCCTCAAAAAATTAAAAATAGATATATCGTGTGATCCAGCATTTCTGCTTCTGAGTATTTATCTGAAGGAAACAAAAGCACTAAGAGAGATATGTGTCCCCGTGTTTATTGTAGCATTTTATATAGCAGCCAAGACCTGGAAACAACCTAAGTGTCTATAATGAATGAGTAGATTAAAAAATACACACACACACATGAAAATTATTCAGGCATAAACAAAGGAAATCTTATGGATAAACAAACTATAGCATAGGGGACTATAAATACTGTGATGAGTATCCTGTGATAAACCATGATGGAAAAGAATATGGAAAAGTATATTTATGTGTAACTGAATTACTTTGCTGGACAGCAGAAATTAATACTACATTGTAAATCAACTCTACTTCAATAAAATTAAAAAAAACACTTTATCTGAGAAAAAAAAACAATGAAGGAAATCTTGCCTTTTCTGTCATGGATGACCCTTTAACGCATTATACTTTGTGAAATAATTAAGACAGAAAGAGAAGGACCATTTGCTCTCACTGATAGTGAAATCTGAATTAAACAAGTTACCAAACTCCTGTATTTTCTATTTGAAGGTTAAAGAATAGATCTTAAGAGTTCTTATCACAAGAAAAAACTGCCATTTTAGAAATAATGCTGTCTGATGTTTTTGAAACAAAATGTGATTTATTAAATATAGTGTAGTATTATAAATATAGGATACTATCCAAAAGTTGAGTTTGAAGCATAAATAGATGAAGATTTCAGATTTCTTTGGAACCTAGACATAGTGATCTGTGATGAATTATTATCCATGAAACTCCTAGTACTTGCTCTATTGTATGCAGGTTGTAGGCTGGGGCAGTGAGGCAATGAGGGGGTTTCATGACAGTGATGCTGTGATGCTACCTCTGTGTTTCAGGTTGAGGACTCCTGATCCCCAGATAATCTCACTTTCTCTTCCCCTTTGTGAAGCTAAAGCGGTTACTCCATTCTTGCCCCTTTCCATACTCCAGCCTTATCTCTTGTGGGTGAGGTTCTGTTTGGGTTGAGGTGGAAAACACTGCAATGAGTCCTGTAAGCCTTCACTGTCTTTATTCCTTCCAGCAGTCTAAGGAGCACTGTCTGAACAAAACAGAACACATACCTTCTCCCACTCTCAGCAGACTTCAAGGCTCTGGCGCAGACTGGGTTGCAAACTGCTGTTTTATTTTTGTGATCCCATCCTCCCTTGATCATGTGTGTGATATAGCATCTTAAAGGGAACAAGTACTTAGTAAATATTTATTAACTTGAATTCCAAATATTTTTGTTCTCTTTCTCTTGATTGAGGCCTAGCACTGAGAGGACACCATTGGCCTGCCTCTCCTGATGTGTTCTCTAAAGAGAATAGGCAGTGAAGGAAAAGTTGGCACCAGCGACAGTTATTTCTTCATTTTTTCCTAGGGTTTTTTTTTTTTTTGGTGTGTGTGGTATTCCTTGTTTAGTGTCAGTAGTGAAGGGACTGTGAAAGCTACGCACAGGAGCATTTGGTCATTTATGACTGGATAGTTTACAAGAAAATTTGATCTCCAAGGAAAAGTTTTAAAACAGACAAATAAATGCTTGCATAGACCAAACTTAACACCAGTGTGCAGAAGAGTAATCCTGCAATGGCTTGGGAGAAATGTTGACTTTTTAGGGCTCTCATTTAATTTTTTTGTCTCATGACTTATTTTCAAAATGATAGAAATAAATAAAAGGTTCAGAGCCCAGAATAGTGCTTCTTCTACAGCTGTAAGCCATTTAAAATTCTTCTTGTGTTACTGTTTGCCATTCATATGGCTTTCTGGCACTGGTTCCGTTCCTCGATGTGAGGGCTGTTGGTTAGTTACTCACCAGCATCACTCTATGCTTGTACCATCTGGCTCATGACTCACCGTCATAGCACTTATATGTGGGTATCCTTTGGTATACAGTCATTTCTGATTATTTGATGTCAGTTGTTATAAATAGCTGCCAGAACTGATTGGATATCATTTCTCAGGTGAAGATTTGTTGTCATTAAAAAAATAATAATAAACCACTCTAGTTAGTCTCTTAGGTCCGTTACTACTGAATTGAGAAACAGAGGCAGTTGTCTAGACTATGAAACTTTTGTATAAAATATGTATCCCATGATAGGCACAAAGGTGTATCCAGTAAGCCAGAATTATTTGCTTCACTTTTGTACTGTTACCTAAAATGTGTAAAATGCAAAGAAGTTCCTACCGTAGAAGTGGGAGTTGTATTGAGAGGGGGTGGCTGCCTGGAAGGAACATCCAGGGAGTCACTGAGATGCTAATTCTTGAACTGGATTGTGGATTGCTTTATAGTAATTCATTGGGTACTTTTTTGTTAATGTATTCTTTTGTTTTATTTTTGTCTTTTTTTTTAGGGCTGCACCCGCATCGTATGGAGGTTCCCAGGCTAGGGTTCTTATCAGAGCTGTTGCTGCCGGTCTACACCACAGTCACAGCAATGCCAGATCCAAGCCACATCTGTGACCTACGCCACACAGCTCAGAGTAACGCTGGATCCTTAACCCACTGAGAGAGACCAGGGATTGAACCCGCAACCTCATGGTTCCTAGTTGGATTTATTTCCATTGCACCAAGACAGGAACTCCAAATATATTATTTTAAAGCAAGAAAAATATTTTAAAATAGGAAGTACTTGCCGATCATACAGAATTCTCTCAGCTGTATCTTCAGTGGCTATAGAAGATCACCGTAACTTATACTAGATTTTGGTAGTAAGTCTTTGTCCTATTATTTTGATATATTTAGGAAAATAATCATATTTACCTAAATGGTTTACCAGTGATTGAAATAGTTTTAATAGTAATGGTAATGGTTTACCAGTGATTGAAATAGTTTTAATAGTAATGGTAATGGTTTACCAGTGATTGAAATAGTTTTAATAGTAATGGTAATGGTTTACCAGTGATTGAAATAGTTTTAATAATTAGTTCCCATGTGCCAAATGCTATGCATTTGGAGGTGAAAGAGAAAGAACAGGGTGAAGGGAGAATATTGTGAGGATAAAATATATCTTTCTTTTCTTTTCCTTTTTTTTTTTTGTTTGCTTTTTTTGGCTACACCTGGGGCATGCAAAAGTTCCCAGGCTGGGGGGCCAGGGGGTTGAACCCACACCATAGCAGTGACTTGAGCTAATGCAGTGACAATGCTGGAACCTTAGCCTGCTGAGCCACATGGGAACTCTGATATATATCTTTCTCAGTAATAAATATCCAATTAGAATAATTTCCTATTTCTTGTTGATAAGTATGATTGAACATCTAGAATAGAACAGAAGAAAGCAGACTGAAAACTAGGAACATTGAAATAATTAATTAGCATTACCTGATAAAAAGTTTAAATATTTGAATTAAAACCATTGAATTTTATTTTATCTTTTTTTTTTAGGGCTGCACCTGCTGCATATGGAGTTTCCCAGGCTAGGGGTCCAATCGGAGCTGCAGATGCCAGCTTACACCACAGCCACAGCAATGTGGCATCCAAGCCACATCTTCGGCCTACACCACAGCTCACAGCAATGCTGAATCCTAACCCACTGAGCGAGGCCAGGGATCGAACCCACAACTTCATGGTTCCTAGTTGGATTGTCTCCACTGCACCATGATGGGAACTCCAAAACCATTTAAATTGAGTATCTATTTTCTTTTTTTTTCTTTTTCTGTTTTTTTGAGGGGATGCCATTGATTTTATTATATTCATAGTGGTACAACCATCATCACAAACTAATTTTATAGCATTTCCATCCCAAACCCCCAGACCATTACCCCCCCACCCCCAGAAACCTGTCTCCTTTGGTATCAGAAACTGACTGACAGACTTTAAATTGAGTATCTTAAAGAGGCTAGCAGTATACAATGTATTGGAATAATGGAGGTGATGTGACTTTTATTTTTATTTTTTTATTTTTTTGTCTTTGTTGTTGTTGTTGTTGTTGTTGCTATTTCTTGGGCCGCTCCCGCGGCATATGGAGGTTCCCAGGCTAGGGGTTGAATCGGAGCTGTAGCCACCGGCCTACGCCAGAGCCACAGCAACGCGGGATCCGAGCCGCGTCTGCAACCTACACCACAGCTCACGGCAACGCCGGATCGTTAACCCACTGCGCAAGGGCAGGGACCGAACCCGCAACCTCATGGTTCCTAGTCGGATTCGTTAACCACTGCGCCACGACGGGAACTCCGACTTTTATTTTTTATAATCTTTGTAGGAAGATTGTTAGCATTCTTTAGACCCGGGAATCTGCTGAATTAAATTTTCATTAGCCTGTTTAATCTGAAGAAATAACACCAATAATGACCTATCCCCACTCCCCATTAGAATACCATTGTTATGGATTATTTATCTAAATTTCTGTTTATACTTTTATCTGACAATAATAACTTTTAAAAAATTGTTGTGAATATGGGAGTTATTTAAAATTCCCTAATATGAGTTCCCGTTGTGGCTCAGTGGTTAACGAATCCAACTAGGAACCATGAGGTTGTGGGTTTGATCCCTGGCCTTGCTCAGTGGGTCAAGGATCCAGCGTTGCCATGAGCTGTGGTGTAGATTGTAGACATGGCTCGGATCCCACATTGCTGTGGCTCTGGCGTAGGCCAGCGGCTACAGCCCCATTTGGACCCCTAGTCTGGGAACCGCCGTATGCCTCGGGTTCGACCCTAGAAGATGCAAAAAGAAAAAACAAACAAATAAAATTCCCTAATGCCTTTTAAGTCAACAATGCTAATTTATACAGCTTGTTTCAAACCTTATTATCTGTTCAGTGATTGTCAGTGGAAGGAGTTAGAAAAAAAGTAGGGTAAAAAGTAGGAGTTGTATGTAGAGCACCTTATGATTTAATGTTCCCTGTGCACTTTGAGATTCATTGCATTTCTAAACCTACTAAAGCATAGACTGCTGCTGAGATTCTGGTGCTTTGTGTGATCCTCAAGACTATAATTCTCAGACTATGGAGAGACTGTAGGCCTCTCGGATTACCCTCGACTGTTACTGATTTTGTAGAGACCTAAATCCTTACTGCATAAAAATTCTTAATAGAGAAGGATATCATACCAATTAGAAATGAGAAACATTGACACTCCAGAATTGAGAGAGGGTGACAACAGTTGCTTTAATTTAATTAATTAACTACACCAGGCTGGGGATTGAACTGGCTTCACCACAGAGATGAACCAGACTACACCATTAATTTAATTTGTTTTAAAAGCGGAATGTCTTTTATTTGAATACTGCATACATAATGTTAGTACACAGATTGTGCTGAGAATAGAATTTTTTAATGGAAAAACTAATAGCGGCAATACATTAAAATGGGAAAATCATTATTTCTAATAATTTTTAATTTAACAGGCGGCAAATAGATATGTCAGCATTCTATGAAGTCACTTAGGACATTGCATTATCTGATAAACTGTTGTTTAACTTAAACTTATTTGGAATTGGAATGTATTTGAGTTTTTTTATTACTCAATTTATTTTATTACATGTGTAGTTTTACAATGATCAGCACAACCAAACTTTATAGCATTTCTATCCCAAACCCCCAGCCCATCCCACTGCCACCCCAACCTGTCTCATTTGGAAATCGTAAGTTTTTCAAAGTCTGTGAGTCAGTATCTGTTCTGCAAAGAAGTTCATTGTGTCCTTTTTTTTTTTTTAGATTCCACATGTAAGTGAAAGCATTGGATGTTGGTGTCTCAGTGTCTTACTGACTTCACTTAGCATGATAATTTCTAGGTCAATCCATGTTGCTGCACATGCTGCTATTTCTTTCCTTTTTATTATTTTTTATTTTTTTTTATTTTCCCACTGTACAGCAAGGGGGCTCAGGTTATCCTTACATGTATACATTACAATTTTCTTTCCATTTTAATGGCTGAGTAATATTCCATTGTGTATATGTACCACATCTTTACCCACTCCTCTGTCAGTGGGCATTTAGGTTGTTTCCATGTCTTGGTTATTGTACAGAGTGCTGCAGTGAACACTGGAGTACATGTATCTTTTTGTGTCATGGTTTTCTCTGGATAAATGCCCAGGAGTGGCAGGAGTGGGATTGCTGGATCAAATGGTTAATTCTCTTTTTAGTTTTTTGAGGAATCTCCATACTGTTTTCCACAGTGGTTGCACCAGTTGACATTCCCATTTTGATGATGGCCATTCTGGCCAGTGTAATTTGGTACCTTATAGTGGCTTATGGATACTGTGTACACTGTGTACATCTACCAGTGTAGTAGGGATACAAATTGGTAAAACCTGACACAGGGATGTTGTACTGGTAACTTATATTCCATGAGTAGTACATATATCTGCTACTTTTGATTTTGTATCATGGCTCGCAAAATAACCAACAAAATGAGAAATTCTTACTCTTGTTTCATGGCTTTTCATTCATAAACAGAACAAAAAGTCACTGAACACTGATAGACACTCCAGGGGTTTTGGCTTTCATAAAGCAAAATTTCTACCAGTATACGCACAAGGCAGGAATTGCTCTGTCATGTTGTATGCCATTGATATTATGCAGTACCCACTTTGATGTAGGAATTTTTACGGTAGCTCATTCTGCCTTCTTTCTGAGTATTGCCATTAATGTTATCATTGGAACCTTTTTTTGGCAGTTGTGAAAATTGTATTTGTTTTTCTATAAGGAGTGTAACTTTAAACTTTGCCCTTCTAATTTCGATCTCTTTGAATTGCTTTTGAGCTGCTGTTTATAAAATAAATGGTGCAACCTAATAGTAATAAATATTTAACAAAAGTAAATTCTATAGCAGAAATTAAGTAAAATATGTTTGCTAAGATTTAGAAGTATTAACTGTTCCCCAAGGGAAATTAAACTACACAGTTCTGCCAATATGGAGTTGTTTTGTGGCATTTCTATTGAAACTATAATTAATTTTGGGAAATGCATGTGAGCAAACCACCTGTAGGTCACTAGAGACCACTGTTTAAGAAATACTGCTCTTGGAGTTCCCATTGTGGCTCAGGGGTAATGAGCCTGACTGGTATCCATGAGGATGTGCGTTTGATCCCTGGCCTCATTCATTGAGTTAAGGATCTAGTGTTGCCATGAGCTGTGGTATAGCTCAGCTCTGGCATTTCTGTGGCTGTGGCATAGGCTGGAAGCTGCAGTTCCGATTCGACCCCTAACCTGGAAACTTCTGTAAGCTGCGAATGCTGTCCTAAATTAAAAAAAAAAAAAAAAGTTATCCAAGAAATTCTGCTCTAATTCCTTTCACATCAAGCAAACCAGGCTGATAATTGAATAGGACAAATGGCTGTTTCTTTTGTTGGAAAGAAATAAATCTTACTATAAATTAATATTAGTCATTAGTTATTGAGTACTTTTTTTTATGTCAAATGCTATGCAAAGTGCTTTTCTGTATGTGGTGTTTTATTTAATCCGTTAACTTTGCAAGGTTGATATTACTATTATTATTCATAAATTAGGAAGTGAATGTCAGAGAATTTAAGTAAGTTATCCAAGGTTATAAAATCGAAGCTGTGCAGAAAACATCTTGGTGAAATCATATTATAAAAACGACCACTTAGTATTTCAATAATAAAATCTTTGTGACACTCTTCCAATATTGAGGAAACTTCTATTAGATTAAAGAGAATGATAGAATGATGAGTTCAGTGACTTAACGTTAGACTTTATGTTAAACATTCAAAATAGAAAAAGTAAGATTTGCATAGTAGTTAATTTTTAAAATACTCTTATTTATTTATTTGGCTGCTCCTGTGGCATTTGGAATTTCCCTGGGCTAAGGATTGAACCTATGCCAGAGCAGTAGCCAGGGCCACAGCAGTGACAAGGCGGGATCCTAACCTGCTGTGCCACAGGGGCATTCCCACATGCTAGATAATTTTTATCTGAGATGATTCATTTATTGAATTTGAAATTTATACTTTGGAGCTATGTCCTTTAAGACCTTAGGACAGTAATCTTTTTTTTTTTTTTTTTTGACGGGAAACTTTATAGTAATAATATACATTTTTTAAAAATTGATTTTGTTTTAATATTAGATATATGCTGTCCTCTTCAGGATATTTACTATGGTTCCCAGCTGTTTGTGCATTATAGACTGCTTGTTGGGGAAATTTTGAAGTGGAGGAATTGCTTAAGCAAGATGAGGGTTAGTTTTATTAGTGTCTAGGTTAGCCATTTTGGTATATTAAGTGTTGTGGTTTTAAACAATTGCTCTGCATTCATGGATAACATTAAGTACTAAGAATGAAAATCTGTAGTTTAGAAGTACTCATGAACACAGACATATTAATAATAGATTGAGTATCTGTAACCTGAGTATTTCCTTTGGATCATTCTAAGTTTACTGAATAATTGAAAAGTTTTTTAAAATTATATAATCTATATGCTCTCATTAATGAAACATTGAAAAAAGCAAGTATTTATTTGTAGTTACTTTTGAGCAATATTAGTGTATTTCCTTCCAGTCTTAATCTCTTTCTTTTCTTCCAATTTTGTTGAGATATAATTTATATATAGCCCTGTATAATTTTAAAGTGTACAACATAATGATTTGACTTACATATCATGGAATGATTACCACAGTAGGTTTAATGAAAATCCATTATCTCACATAGATACCAAAGGGAAGATTTTTTTACCTTGTGAATAAGAACTCTTAAGGTTTACTCTTTTAACAACTTTCATATGTAACGTATAGTAGTGTTAGTCATTTTTACCATGTTGTACATTATATTTATGATACTTATTCATCTTCTTATTGAAGGGTTACACCTTTTGATTATCATCATCTAATTCCCCCTTCTTCCCTCTCCCCCTTCCAGCCTCTGGTTTTCCAGCCTGTATTTCCATGAATTAGGTTGTACTCATGGTATTTTCCTTTTTATAGTAAACAGAATTCTGATAATACTTTTTGTACTGCTTTATACTTTGATCTTTCCATATCATTTATAAACATTTCTGTAGTATTGTACGCATTTGGCAAACTTCATTATAAATAGTTGCTTAGTATGCCAAGTGGGTGTATCACTATTTGTCTATTTCTTCATGTTTGGACAGTTAGGTTATTTGCATTTTGTCCTGTTTGTATATTTTGCTTTGTGTTTGAAAATTTTTTTGAATTCAAGTTTTTAAATAGGAAAATTATCAGCTTAGTAGGTTTAAAAATTTTTGAAGGGTCAGTGCCTATTTGCAGATATTTTCTTTTTTCTTTTTTTCTTTTTTTGTCTTTTTGCTTTTTTCTAGGGCTGCACCTGTGGCATATGGAGGTTCCTAGGCTAGGGGTCTAATCGGAGCTGATCCTTAACCCACTGAGCAAGGCCAGGGATCGAACCCACAACCTCATGGTTCCTAGTTGTTAACCACTGAGCCATGACAGGAACTCCCTGCAGATATTTTCTAAAAGCTATTTAAAGTGCCACCTTCTATTTTAAAAGGATACATTTAAAATGTTATTTCAGTGTAAATGATATGGTATAAGTAATGTCTTGCCAGTTATTCTTTTTTTTTTTTTTTTTTGGTCTTTTCAGGGCCGAAACTGCGGCATATGGAGGTTCCGGCCCATGCGGAGGTTCCCAGGCTAGGGGTCTAATAAGAGCTGCAGCCGCTGGCCTACACCTAAGCCACAGTGACGCAGGATCCGAGGTGCATCTGTGACCCACACCACAGCTCACAGCAACGCTGGATCCTTAACCCACTGAGCAAGGCCAGGGATCGAACCCGCAACCTCATGGTTCCTAGTCGGATTCGTTTCTGCTGCACCATGACAGGAACTCCTTGCCAGTTATTCTTTAGTGATTTGTAGAATTACTTTAAAGGTATTTCTTAGATGGAATTACACTGATTCAGATAAAATAACTATCTTTAACAAATTGAATTCTGTACCTTTCAGTTTTTCAGTGCTCAGTATAATGCATACTTCATTGTAAACAAATCAATAAATAAGGCCGAGTTGTTGTTTTTCAATAGTAGGTGTGGGGATGGCTGTGGGAGTGAAGTGCAAATAAATCAAGATCCCTGGCTCAGCAGGTTAAGGATCTGGTGTTGTCACAGCAGTGGCTTGGGTAACTGCTGTGACTCCAGTTCAGTCCCTGGTCTCAGAACTTCTACATGCCTCTGGTGACCCCCACCCCCGCCCCCAAAATCCTAACTTCTTGTCTGTGGTTGAAACCTGAACTTTGAGTTTAAACACTCAGCAAATACTGTTGCATTTAATATTATTTTAAAAATTTCATTTCAATCTCTTAAAATTTTTTGCATGATTTTCCAGTGAAGTTTTGTCTGAACTACTTGTTCGTCTCTGTAACAAGTTTATGTTGGTTTCTGCTTAGCACTTGATAAAGAAGTAAAATCATAGTTCTACTGGCACATTGCTAGGGAAGCTGAGAACGTTTAAACCCTTTCCTCTCTTTCTACCAGTGAACAATTGACAGGATATGGGTTTGTAATTACAGTCTAAGGAATTAGTAGAGTTAATTTTCACTGCTGAAGTTCCTGTGCCTTCTGATAGCTTCCTTGAAAAGTTGTTTTCATAGTAGTTTCATGCTTTTCCTCAGCCTTTGATCATTTGCTTAATGCTCAAACAAAAGAGAGATACTAAACTGAGGTAGGGTCTTGTGCTTGCTATGCTAGGGTAACCCTATGAGGAATATTTCCTTTAAAGAAGAAAGAAAAAAAAGGGAAAAGATAAAGTAATTTTTCTTTTTTCTTTTTTTTGTTGTCCTTTTAGGGCCACACCTGTGGCATATGGAGAGGTTCCCAGGCTAGGGGTCGAATCAGAGCTACTGCGGCTGGCCTACACCACAGCAATGCAGGATCCGAGCTGCATCTGCAGTCTACACCAAAGCTCACGGCAATGCTGGATCCTTAACCCACTGAGTGAGGACAGGGATCGAACCCACAACCTCATGGTTTCTAGTCAGATTCATTTCTGCTGCACCACAATGGGAACTCTCAGAATATATTTTATTTTCAATTATGTAGTAGTAATTTAATTTTCTTCAAGATATTTTTATAAAAGACTTAACCTGCTACCATTTGTTTTGTTACCTTATTTGTTTAGCAAAAGTGTCAGTTTTAGGTCAGATAAAGAATATATAATTTTTGGAGTTCCTGTTGTAGCTCAGCAGAAACGAATCTGACTAGTATCCATGAGGATTCCGGTTCCATCCCTGGCCCTGCTCAGTGGGTTAAAGATCTGGTGTTTCCTCGAGCTGTGCTGTAGGTTGAAGATACAGCTCATATCCCGTGTTGCTGTGGCTGTGGCTGGCAGCTGTAGCTCTGATTCAGTTCCTAGCCTGGGAACTTCCATATGCCACACGTGTGCTCCCCCCAAAACAGAATATACTATTTTTAATTACAACACAGCACATTTTGTAAGTATGCCCCACTCTCAGTATCTACCTTGAAAGTGTTCTTGAAGCTCTGCGTGAAGTACTGCAAGTTACCATGTGGTTTTAGTTAGACTACCTCATCGTTATGTTTACTAAGAGTCTTGAAAACTATGAGAGCTTGTTAATACTGGTCTTACATTCCTCTAATCAGTTAAGCGGCTAAAGTTTCTTAGAGCTTCTTTTACCCTTCAGGAATTAGTCAAGGACAACATAGCCAAATATAAGAAACATTATTGATTGCTACGTAGAAGTGTATGGTAAATTATGTTCTTTACTATTTTTTTGTTTGGCCACGCCTGTGACATGTGGCATGCAAAAATTCCTGGGCCAGAGATTGAACCTACACCACAGCTGTAGCCAGAGCCATAGCAGTGACAACAGTGGATCCTTAACCACTGTGACAAAAGAGAACTCCATGTTTCCTAAAATAGTTCATGTACTATTTTAAATACAGACTATAATTAGGTCTAGATAAATTTGGAGGCCCCATTAATACTTTGAGAAATAGTTGGAATTACCCTAGAGTAGTGATTCTGAAATTGGACAGGGCGAAGTCCCTCTTTTTTTTTTCTTTTTTCTTTTCCTCTTTTTTCTCTTTTGACTTTTGTCTTTTTTAGGGCCGCACCGGCGGTATATAGAGGTTCCCAGGCTAGGGGTTGAATTGGAGCTGTAGCTGCCAGCCTACACCACAGCCACAGCAATGCAGGATCTGAGCTGCATCTGCAACCTACACCACAGCTCACGGCAATGCCAGATTCTTAACCCACTGAGTGGTGCCAGTGATCAAACCTGTGTCCTCCTGGATAGTAGTTGTGTTCGTTAACCACTGCACCACGGTGGGAACTGCCAAGTCCCTCCTATTTTGAAATTTGTGGGGGTGATTTTGTTATACCTGTTGTTGATACAGTGGTTTGGGGAGATGCTACTATCATGTAATGGTTAAAAGTCTTACTATTATCTGAGCCTAGATCTGAAGTTTGTAATTATATAAAATTATAAAGTATTTTTACATGATTTTAATACATTAATTTTGGAGGATAGAGATTTTGAAAATCAGTGGCCCCAGTAGCCATTAGTACAACAACCTAGATCAGTCTGTATTTGCAGTTGTTATATCCATGGTGATTCTATGTATAGATTCAAACTTCTGGCTATATTTTGCAGGATTATGGTTATGTTCAGTATTTGCATAATGAAATATGCATTATTATTTTCTTTTATTTTCACTTTATATTACAATTAGGACATTATATGATTTTTTAAAAATTGGGTATATATGTATGTAAATTATATTGATTTCATTTCATATTTTTAAAGTATTTATAAAATACTTGTTTATTTATTTATTTATTTATTTTGTCTTTTTGCTGTTTCTTGGGCCGCTCCTGCAGTATATGGAGGTTCCCAGGCTAGGGGTCAAATCGGAGCTGTAGCCTCCGGCCTATGCCAGAGCCACAGCAACGTGGGATCCGAGCCGCGTCTGCAACCTACACCACAGCTCACGGCAACGCCGGATCGTTAACCCACTGAGCAAGGGCAGGGACCGAACCCGCAAGCTCATGGTTCCTAGTCAGATCGTTAACCACTGCGCCACGACGGGAACTCCTAAAATACTTGTTTAAAAAGTACTGAATGTGAGAGGATTGGAAGCTATTCTCCTAGGTAATATTTAGCTTAAAGTACTTTGAAAGCCTTGAGAACTGGTCTAATAAATGTGCTTTTATTAAAGTGACACTTAAGAACAACCTATATGATAGACTATAATTACATGCTATATGTCTGTAATAGTGTTTTCAAAGTCTGACAGCCATTCTAACTCAGACTATTAATATGATAATATCAAGGTAGAAGTTTATGTACTTGGATGTGACATTGCAATATTGTTCACTTTCAGTATCTTTAGAGGTTTGGTTCTGGCAACCTCGACGGATACCAAATCTGCCAATACTTAAGTCCCTCATTAAAAGATGTAGTACGATGAATACAGTCAACCCTGTGTATCTGAAATTTTGATCTGTGGTTTGTTGAATTCATGGTTGGTTGAATCTATAGATATGAATCCTGTGAATATGGAGGGCCAACTATATTTCTTTTTATAATTTACTCTTAGTTGAGGAAAACATTTCTAGGTCTCATTCAAACACAGTATTGCTTTTTAAGCATCATCATTATTTTGATGAATCATTATAATCTTTCTGAAGATTTCACCTCAAAAAGTTGACATTTTGAATATGAAAATTTTGTCCTTGAAATTGAAGATAGGGAAATTGATTTTGGAGATTGGTGTGATGTTGTTTTAAGCAAAGAGCACGATTAACTGTAAAGCAAAAGGATTAAACTCTACCATGTATTTTGAGTTGGCAAGAGTAAAATACTTGCTGTTGCAACTTGCTTTGCCAGTTTTTAAGTAATTATTTTCATTTCAATTGTGAAATATAGCCTAGATATATAAAAGCATACAAAACATGTTGCTTACATCTTATGCAGGTAGACAAGTGGTTTCTGAATTAAATCATTTCAAGTTTTTAAACATAAGGAGTTCTAGGAGATTTAGATGTATATGGCACTTTATCTATATATTGGTAAAATATTAGCTTGATGTCCCATAAAGATGTCATCTTTGGAAGCTGTTTATAGTATTTTTTTTAGACAAGGTGCTGAAAGACTACATTAAAGGCTACGTATTTTAATTTTTTCCTGTCAAGAATGATTTAAATCACATTTTTGATGATCCAATATGATTGTTCTGCTAGCAACTTTCATAGAATTTCATCCGTTCATTCAGCCAGAAGTAAACATTTATTGAGCTGGAAGTAATAGGAGGTTTGGGTGCTAGCAGCAAATTTCAATATAGTATGCTCCTGCTTTGACAACAGGTATACCCTGGTGCTTGGGTGCACAGAGGAGCATTAGGGAAAATTCCACAAGTCTAGAAGAGTAAGAGTTGGTCAGGAGATATGTAGCTGAGAACATCCTAGGGAGAGGGAATAATAGGTTTAAAGTAGGAGACAGGAGAAAGTAAGGAATATGCTGGAAGCAGCAGTTCAGCAAGGCTGGATTAAGGGTAGTATGTGTGGGAGTTTTGAATGCCAGATACCTAGAAAGTAGGAAAGGTACGGGCCCATGAATTCACATTTATAATCCATTTTAGATATACCTGCTACATCAAGAAATTCTTAAGTCTACTATAGTGCTTCTCCCTCCAATACCAGAGAAGGTTATAATTTTGAATCTGGGGAGCTGTTGCTGTGAGGTGCAATCAGTCTCTTTGAAAAGATGGCTGAAAGACTATCCCTCTTCACATTGAATTACCTTTGTACCTATCTTGAAATCAACTACCCATTCACTTTAAAAAAAAATGGAATAATTTAAAGAAAATGCCAAACATAACGTCATTTTTTTTTTTTTTTGTCTTTTAGGGCCATACCCTCGGCATAGGAGGCTCCCAGGCTAGGGGTCCAATCGGAGCTGTAGCTGCTGGCCTATGCCACAGCCACAGCAATGCGGGATCCTTAACCCACTGAGCGGTGCCAGGAATTGAACCTAGGTCATCATCGATGCTAGTAGGGTTCTTTAACCACTGAGCCACAATGGGAACTCCCCATAATGTCATTTTTACCTCTCTATATACTTCACTGTGCATCTCTGATTTATTTATTTTTTAATTTTTAAAAAAGTTTTATTGAATATAGTTAATTTACAAGGTTGTGATAATTTCTGCTTTATAACAAGGCGATTTAGTCATACATATACACACCCATTCTGTTTCAGATTCATTTTCCACATAGATTATTACAGAATACTGGCTAGAGTTCTCTGTGCTATACAGCAGGTCACTGTTGGCCAATCATTCCATATACGACAGTGTGCATGTGCCATCCCCAAACCCGCAGTCCATCCTTGCCACCCCCACATCTAAGTGAACTGATAAAGACTGATTTTTGGAAACATAACAAACATTCCATTATTATACCTCACAAAATGAGTGTTTCCCTAAAAATCATCTAATATTTAATCCATATTTATGTTTCCAAGGTTGTTTCAATCATCTAATATTTAATCCATATTTGTATTTCCAAGGTTGTTTCGAAACAGTCTCCAAAGTAGACCAAAAGGGTTTTTCTCTATCATTATTGGTTCATATTTGTATATATTTGATATGTTTTAATTATACATGTCATTTTTGTTTTTGATGCTCAAAAGTGCTTCAAGTTGGTGCCTGTTTCTTTTGACATGACACTTTCGTTTTTTTTTGGAGGTTCCTAGGCTAGGGGTAGTTTTGGAGCTGTAACTGCTGGCCTATACCACAGCCATAGCCATGCCAGATCTGTGTTGAGTCTGTGACCTACGCCATAGGTCACGGCTTAATCCACTGAGTGAGGCCAGGGATCGAACTTCCGTCCGCATGGATGCTAGTCAGATTTGTTTCCACTGAGCCATGATGGAACTCCGACACTTTCATTTTTTTGAATAAATGGGATTGAACCTTGTTTTTTTTTTAACTTGAGTGCCCATTCCTTCCAGCATTACTGTTTTGCCTTCTTGAAGGAAGCCTTTAATGAATAGATGAGACTTAAATGGTCCACTTGAAGAGTTCATTTGTTGGAATAGTGATTTTTGTTAGGGAAGCATCAGCAATATCTGTGAACATAGGTCTAGCAGCAGGAGATAAAAGGCACTTGTGGCACAAGGGTAAGTGCTACAAGTAAGTGGTCAGAGAAGCATAGGACCAGAGTCACAGGGCCTTACAGATGGTTTGAGGGGTTTGATCTTTTTAATACTTTGGTGGTGGGTCATGGGACTAACTTCATGACATTTTATTTCTCACATGAGATTGATAGAAAATTATTTTTGGAAGAAGGGGCTCTTAATTGCCATTTTCATAGAATTTGCCAAGAAAAACATGGCCGAAGAGGTCAGTGTTAATCATCTAAGTAAAGTCTGGAGAGTGGTTATTAACTGAATTCTTAGGACCCTGTACTCTTTTCATCTTTCACATGTTGTATATTTACATTGAATTTGAATTAGTGTGGTGTGTATATATAATTTACCTAGTGATAACCAGAAGTATTTTTAAGTAATGGTAGCTTACTCTTGCTTAATTTAATTGGCTTCCTGTTACATTAATTTTTATATTGAAACTCAAGGAGTAATTATGGACTGTCGTAGTTTATCATGTTTTAGTATAAAATTTGGCTAATTAATTCACTTACTGATTTCTAGGGCCTCATGGTTATGAATGTGCTTCCGCTTCACAATGCCTCCTGCTATGGCAGACATCCTTGACATCTGGGCAGTGGATTCACAGATAGCATCTGATGGCTCCATACCTGTGGATTTCCTTTTACCCACTGGGATTTATATCCAGTTGGAGGTACCTCGGGAAGCTACCATTTCCTATATTAAGCAGGTAATGTTACCATGTAAAATTGCTATTAACATAGCTTATTTACTCTATCATTTAGGAGAAAATGTTCTGTTATAAAATTGATAGGAGTTCCTGGGCGGCTCAGTAGCTTAAGGATCTGGCATTACCACTGCTGTGGTTTGGGTTGCTGCTGTGGCTTAGATTTGATCCCTGGCCCAGGAACTTTTGCATGCCATAGGTGCAGCCAAAAAAGAAATTTATTAATGTAAATCATATGATAAATTTGAGGGAAGTTTAACCTATAAATCATTACATTTTAAAGATTTTGATCCATACTTTGTCTTGAAACATACGCACTCTCACACTTTCTTTTAATTTTTTTAAGTCTATAAGTGATACCTAGCTTAACAAACTAGCTTATGTTAACTAGTTGGAAAAGTTTGTTCAGGTTATCAAAAGAAATTTGGCATCATCAAAGCAAGTTTTATTTTGAGGTTAAGATCTTTGTACTTATTGTCTTTGAGCTTGTCACATGTTTTTTAAAAAAGTGCTTATTAATTAATTAATTAATTAATTTTAATGCCTGCACCTGTGGCATATAGAAAGTTCCCGGGCTGAGGATTGAATCGGTACTTAAGTTGATACCTGTGTCGCAGCTGTAGCAACACCAAATCCAAGCTGCATCTGCAACCTATACTGCAGCTTATGGCAGTGCCGAATCCTTAACCCACTAAACTAGGCCAGGGGTCAAACCTACATCTTCATGGAGATAACGTTGGGTCCTTAAGCCACTGAGCCACAGCAGGAACTCCCTATTTATTTTTCATTTAATTATTTTGTCTTTTTGAGGGCCTCTCCCACAGCATATGGAGGTTCCCAGGCTAGGGGTCGAATCAGAGCTATAGCTGACAGCCTATAGCACAGCTATACCATTGAGAGATCCAGGCTGTGTCTTCGACTAACACCATAGCTCGTGGCAACACTGGGTCCCTAACGCCCTGAGCAAAGCCAGGGATCGAACCTGTGTCCTCGTGGATACTAGTCAGATTCATTTCCGCTGAGCCACAATGAGAACTCCCCTATTTATTTTTTAAATGTGACTTTTGGTTAGTTGTATTTTCTCTCCTTTTCCTTCCCTTTTTCTTATCCATCTTCCGTCCCCACCCCCACTACTTTTCATGGTCACTCTGGGGGAAGAAAAGGTTTCCTACTGTTCACTAGATTTTTTCCCCAGTAATGAATGGTATGTCCTCCTTTGAAAGCAAATTCTTTTACATAACAAGGCTTCCCTGTTTTGTTGGATTATTTTTTCAAGTGAATTGGTAAGTGCTATTGATTTGTGAGGACTACAACTTAAAATGATTTTTCTTAACTTTCTCTTTAATGTTTTTCAAATAGCTGCCCCAATATAGCAGTCAGAGTTTATGATATTTTAAGAAGTATTTGTGATAATCCTTTTTAAAGCTGTTGACTTTGGACAGCCCTTAATTCTTTTCCAAGCCTCTTCATTCAGAAGTCATGAGAATTCTAAAACGGCATGATCCCTAAAGTGGGGAAAAAAAATTTTTGTTTTAGGGACCCTACAAGTGCAGAGAGTGCACTTATTTTTACAGTCACCAGTGACAGGTGACTATAGCAGAAACTGAATTAACTATTGATAATCTGCTCCTGTAAAAATATTTATTTATTTATTTATTTTTGTCTTTTTAGGGCCACACCTGCGGCATATGGAGGTTCCCAGGCTAGGGGTCGAATTGGAGCTGCAGCTGCTGGCCTACACCACAGCCACAGCAGTGCTGGATCCTTAACTCACTGAACAAGGCCAGGGATCAAACACACATCCTCATGGATACTAGCTGGGTTCATTTCTGCTGAGCCACAATGGGAACTCCTAAAAGAATTTATTGTAAAATATGCATCACATACAATTTACCAATAGAGTCTTTTTTAGGCACACAGCTTTGTGGTATTAAGTTTATTCATGATTTGCCCAACCCATCACCACTATCCATTTAAAGGACTTAACACAGACTTTGTACTTATTAAATAATAAACTTCCCCTCCCCTAGTCCCTGGTAATCTCTATTTGAGTTTCTGACTCTTGCCAATTTGTTTAGTCCAGCTATCTCATATAAGTGAATAAGTGGAATCACGCAGTAGTTGACCTTTTGTGCCATTTAGCGTAATATATATATACACACACATATTTTTATATATATATATTTGTTGGCCACACCTTTGGTATATGGAAGTTCCCAGGCAGGGATTGAGCCAGCTACCTGAGCCACTGCGACAATGTCAGATCCTTCACCCACTGTACCACAGGAAAATTCCAAAAAGGTTTTATTTTTGATGAAGTTCAACTTAACTTTTTTTGTTGCCTAACATTCATTTCTCCTCTTTGTTTATATAACTTAATCTGAGGATTTGCCCCAATTTTTATCCCTCAGCTATTGACTTTTGCCTTGGTTGCAATTAAAAAATACAAGCCATCTTGTGTCTGTATGGTGACCTTCTTTTATCTGATCTCATTGAGGAGACTTGTGAGGAGATGGTGAGAGATCAACTGTGCTCATCCTGACAGGGCACTGCTATTCAATAGAGATAACTCTGGTGAATGGAAGAATTTAGGACAAAAATAATATAAATTTTGAATGGAGATGATGGATGATACATACTTGAAATGTTCTTTTTTTAGATTAGAAATTATGTTCACAAAAATATCAATATGGACATTTTTACTGATTCTTATTCTTTATAGATATTCACTTTTAATGCGATTTTTTCATCATGCCATTTATACTGCTCTACAAAAATGGGTTAATACTATTCATATTTTCTTGCAATTTACTATTTTCATTTATTAATTTTTTGGGCTGTACCTGTGGCAGGGATTGAACCCTTGCCACAGCTATAGCCAGAGCTACAGCAGTGATAGTGCCGGATCTTTCAACCCACTGAGCCATGAGGGAACTCCCTCAATTTACTTTTTTTTTTGTCTTTTTGCCATTTTTCGGGCCGCTCCCGCAGCATATGGAGATTCCCAGGCTAGGGGTCTAATCGGAGCTGTCGCTGCCAGCCTACTCCAGAGCCACAGCAACGCAGGATCCGAGCCGCATCTGCAACCTACACCACAGCTCACGGCAACGCCGGATCGTTAACCCACTGAGCAAGGCCAGGGATCGAACCTGCAACCTCATGGTTTCTAGTCGTATTCGTTAACCACTGCGCCACGATGGGAACTCCCTCAATTTACTGTTTTTAAAAGAAGCCAACCTTAATATGGTATAGTTGTTTAGTTTCTATGTTACCTTGTTTTCCCATTTTATTTTCACAGTTCTTTAATATTCCATAATTCCTGTCGCAATCCCTTGTTGCTAAACAGTTGAATTGTCCTCAACTTTTTAATTTTACAAAGAGTGCTGCAGTGAGCATACTTGTAGATATCTTCGTACCCTTAAGCAACTAATTACATTTCAGAAAGTGTGTTATTGTTTTTTTTCCTGCAGATGTTATGGAAGCAAGTTCACAATTACCCAATGTTTAACCTCCTTATGGAAATTGACTCCTATATGTTTGCATGTGTGAATCAAACAGCTGTATATGAGGAGCTCGAAGATGAAACAAGAAGACTCTGTGATGTCAGGCCTTTTCTTCCTGTTCTTAAATTAGTAACAAGGAGTTGTGACCCAGGGGAAAAATTAGACTCAAAAATTGGAGTTCTTATAGGAAGAGGTAATTTTAAAAATTCTTAGTGTGAATTTTTAATGTGTTTGTTGCTACATGTATAAAAATGTATCATCTGAGACATTGCGTAGTAAGTATCATCTGAGACATTGCTTTGCAAGGTGTTGTCCATGGACCAGTGCTGGTCTGTAAATTGTTGCCAGTCTGAGATAAAGTAAGTACAGAAATCCGAAATAAATGTTTATAAATTTTTGGATGCTCTCTTATGGCGCAGCGGGTTAAGGATCCACCCAGGCCAGGGATCGAACCTGCAATCTCATGGTTACTAGTTGGATTCGTTAACCACTGAGCCATGACGGGAACTCCAGAAACTTCTCATTTCTTTTCTTTCTTTCTTTCGTTCTCTCTTTCTTTCTTGTCTCTTGCCCTTTTGTTTTGTTTTCTCTTAGGGCCATACTTGCAGCATATGGAAGTTCCCAGGCTAGGGGTCTAGGGGTCTAATTGGAGCTTACAGCTGCCAGCCTACACCACAGCTCATGGCAACGCCAGATCCTTAATACACTGAGCAAGGCCAGGGATTGAGCCTATATCCTCTTGGATACTAGTTGGGTTCTTAACCAACTGAGCCATAACTGGAACTCCGAGATTTACCATCTTTTAAAAACTTAGATCATTGTGCTCTCTTCAGGTCTTGATCTCCAAAGCAAATGGAGTCACTAGCCACCGTCATCTCTACCTATGCTTGTCTGATTTACCAATAAAAATACAGGAGAGGAGTTCCTGTCGTGGCCCAGCAGAAATGAATCTGACTAGGAACTATGAGGTTGCGGGTTCGATCCTTGGCCTTGCTCAGTGGGTTAAGGATCCGGCGTTGCCATGAGCTGTGGTGTAGGTCACAGACACAGCTCAGATATGGTGTTGCTGTGGCTCTGGCGTAGGCTGGCAGCTGTAACTCTGATTGGACCCCTAGCCTGGGAATCTCCATATACCATAGCTGTGGCCCTGAAAAGCACACACACATACACACACACACACACACACACAAAACAGATCTGTGGGATACACTTAATGCTAAAAGTCATTCACTACCTAAAGTTCAAATAAAATGGGACACAATTCTTTTTATTTGGCACCTCTGACTTTACCTTTTACCAACAGCACCCGGATCTAGTATATATTAGAATTGAATTTCTCTTTCTGTAAGCAGTGCAATATATTTCATTTAGTATCTTGAAGCTTATTGTACAAAATTTTATAAATGAAGTTGCCATGCAATTTGAATGACTAAGAAAATATCAGGAGTATTTTATTGTGTTGAATTAAACTGTTTATAAACTCTTAAAATTTATAAATTGTACTTTAGATCCTCTGCAGTTTAGGATGGCTGGCATTATATCATATGTGCACATTCAGTTGTTAACATTTAGGAAGTTGAATAAGCCTGTTTTAATATTTTAGAATCAATTTTTACTTTAGACACCTAGCAAGTCAGTTTTTGCAGTTGCTGATTTGTATCTGATGACTACAACCGGGATTTGGTGAGGTCATGCGTCCTGAGAAAACAATAAACAATTATTTCAGTTTAACTTCAGGAACAAGTTTGCTGCCTCCTCCTCCCTAAAGAAAACAATAGAACCTTTACAGACATAACTGCCCTGATGGGTCTAAAAATACCTTTTCCTGGAAGATGATATGCCTGGTCATTTTATTTTCTATGTTTATTCTAAATAATTACTTACAGAGCTGCTGTTGGGGTTCTGATTATTCTCTGTAGTGAAGTACTTGTCACTCCTGTGTTAATTTCTCCAAACACCCAATAGTAAATCTTGATCAGAGGATTTTGTCAGCATCCTAAAAAATTTATTTGAGCATTACCTTTTTCTTCTAATCTGTCTAAAGCTGTGGCATATCTTCAAATGAAGAAAATATATAGTCTGTTGGATTTTAAAATTGTATCTTTAGTATGAAGAAATTGTTCATTCAGTACTTTTTTAATTTCAAAAATTTTTATTAAACTCTAAATTATATAGTAGTCTTATCTTAAAAATTTAAGCTTTGCTATCAGATTTTCATACCGTAAGGCATATAGGCAATTAACTAGGTTTAAAATTAAATTACTTTGTGTGGAGTTCCCATGTGGTACAGCGGAAACGAATCCTTAAGAGGACGTGGGTTTGATCCCAGGCCTCATTCAGTGGGTCAGGGATCCAGCATTACCATGAGCTGTGGTGTAGGTCACAGATGTGGCTTGAATCCTGCATGGCTGTGGCTATGATGTAGGCCAGCAGCTGTCGTTCCAATTCATCCCGTAGCCTGGGAACTTCCATATGCTGTGGCTGTGGCCCTACAAAGCAAAAAAAACCAAAACCAAAACAAAAAAAACCCCAAATTACTTAGCTTAACTTTTTTTTTTTCTTTTTTAAAGAATTAATCATTTGGAGAAGGGATGTTGATCAGCCCTTTTATTTTATTTTATTTTACTTTTGGCTGTGGCATGCAGTGACTTGATGGGGGACCTTAGTTCCCAGACCCGGGATTGAACCCCAGCTGCAGCAGTGAAAGTGCCAAACCCTAACCACTAGGTCACCAGGAAACTCCCAGCTTAATTTTTTATTTTTGGCAAAGTTTCTATTTTTTTGTTTTTGTTTTGTTTTGTTTTTTAGCTATTTCTTGGGCCGCTCCTGCGGCATGTGGAGGTTCCCAGGCTAGGGGTCGAATCGGAGCTGTAGCCACCGGCCTACGCCAGAGCCACAGCAACACCAGATCTGAGCTGTGTCTGTGACCTACACCACAGCTCACGGCAACGCCGAATCGTTAACCCACTGAGCAGCGGCAGGAACCAAACCTGCAACCTCATGGTTCCTAGTCGGATTCGTTAACCACTGTGCCACGACGGGAACTCCCAAAGTTTCTATTTTTAAGAGCTCTTTGTAGTGGTTCTCAATTTTAGGCTTCATCAGTTTCTTAAAAAATGGATTCCGAGAGATTGGGATTGTGAGTCTTGGATGAATTAAAGGAATCTGTACTTTCAGTTGACTCTAATAGTTAACTTAAGAGTACCTTACAGGAGTCCCATCGTGGCGCAGCAACAGCTCTGTTGCTAGCCTGGGAAACTCCATATGCTGAGGGTGTGGCCCTAAAAAGACAAAAAGACCCCCCAAAAAAAAAGTCTCTTATTTATAATATATTGAAAAATTTACTGAAACAGTAGCATTGCAGTTCAGTAGTTTATGTTGAGTGTTTATACTTGGGACCAGAGCAGTGAACTTCAGTGATGTTGGCTTGGAGCTCACCATCCAATGGGAATAATGGATCAGTAAACAGACAGTTAATACAGTGTATAAACTGCTATATGTCAAGGAAGTTCACTTAACTGGGTGAGTCTTCGACATCCTCTTAGAGGACATACAGCCAATCTGAGCCTTCAGTGCTTATTAGGAGTTGAGCATGTGAAAGGATTTAGAAATGGAAGTGGCACATGTGAAGGATGACCCAATAAAGGAAAAAAAGAAGTTGATATTGTTTTGCTTAAGGGACAGCTAGGATAAGCAGGAAGACCAGAGAGGTAAACAGCTTCAGAGCATGCACAGCCATCTAGGCTGCAGACTCTTTTTTTTTTTTTTTTGGTCCCTTTGTCCTTTTAGGGCCCCACCCGAGGCATACGGAGGTTCCCAGGCTAGGGGTCGAATCAGAGCTGTAGCTGCCAGCATACACCACAGCCACAGCAATGCCAGATCCAAGCCGCGTCTGTGACCTACACTACAGCTCAGGGCAATGCTGGATCCTTAGCCCATTGAGCAAGTCCAGGGATCGAACCCACAACCTCGTGGTTCCGAGTTGGAATTGTTTCTGCTGAGCCACGACGGAAACTCCCATTTTCTTTCTTTTTTTTAGGATGTAGACTCTTATAAGAGCAGTTGGGAACCTCTTGATAGGATTTAAGTAGGGACATAACATGATCTCATTTGCATTTTAGAAAAATTATTGGACGGAGAATGGAAATAGATTAGAGGGATTAATATTGTGAGTAGAAAAAGTAATGAAAAACTAATGTGGTAATTAATCCAAAGGAGGGATGATGATAGCCAGGATTAAGTTAATGGTTACAGGAACTAAGAAAAGTAGTCGGAGCTGAGAGGCATTTAGAAAGTGGATTAGACATGACTTTTAGTTAATAAAGGAAGATAAAGAGTTGATTTTTGTTAGATCTATATACTATTAGGTACTTATTTCCCTTCCCTTATCTGTAATACCAGTGATCTCTGCTGAGGAAGAAGCTCTAAGATTCTTAAGCTGCTCTGCTTAAATTACTGTTCATTTGTAGCCAATTTAGATTATTATATTTTATTCCAGGTTTAAAACTATCCACAAAATCATTTTGAACCCACCAGATTTTACCTTAGCTGCATTATGCAACTTAAACATTTTAATTTTTCTATATTTAATATCACAAATTGATGCTAATATTTACTCTAGAAATAACTGTTTTTCTGTGTGTGTGCTTTTAAGGATCAGACCCATGGCATATGGATCTTCCCAGGCTGGAGGTTGAATCAGAGCTTCAGTTGCTGGCCTACACCACAGCCACAGTAAACACTAGAACAGAACCTCCTCTGCAAGCTACGCCACAGCTCATGGCAACACTGGATCCTTAACCCACTGAGCGAGGCCAGAGATTGAACCTGGGTCCTCATGGATACTAGTTTGTTTCGGTAACCACTGAGCCACAATGGGAACTCTGTGGTTCACAATTAAACACAAGAAAGAATAATTTTATATTTTGAGATTCTTTACTAATTGATAACCATTCTTGAAACTCACAGTGAACTGAAACTTTATAAAATTTAAGTTTGCTTAATTTTTGTTTTGGTCATACCCATGGCATTTGGAAGTTCCTAGGCCAGGGATTGAACCCCAGCCACGAACAGTGAACCCAAGCCACTGCAGTATCAATGCCAGATCCTTAAGCTGCTGTGCTACAAGAGAACTCCTAAGTGTGCTGAAATTTTTTTTTTTTTTTTTTATGGTTGCCCCAGCAGCATAAGGAAGTTCCTGGGCTAGGGATCCAATTGGAGCTATAGCTGCTGGCTTAATCTGTAGCCACAGCAACCCCAGATCCATCTGCGACCTATGCTGCAAATTGTGGCAACACCAGATCCTTAACCCAGAGGCCAGGGATTCTTAACTTGCTGAGCCACAGTGGGAACTCCCTAAGTATTGATTTTTAAGTTAAGTAATAACTTGAGTTGTAGGTTTATTTTGTAAAGTTTTCAGATTCTTAGCCTTTCTTAGCTGTTTTCAATATAATTACTTGATTTGTAAAGCAAAACTGGATCTTTCATATGTGGTTTTAAAATGGTACTGTGATTTCAGTGATCTTTGTAAAATTGGTAACCAACTACATTTCTTTAAGAGGTTTCAAGTTTGTATTCTTTTTTTTTTTTGTCTTTTGTCTTTTATGGCCAAATTCTTGGCATATGGAGGTTCCCAGGATAGGGGCCGAATCGGAGCTGTAGCCTCCGGCCTACGCCACAGCAACACCAGATCCAAACTGCATCTGTGACCTACACCACAGCTCATGGCAACACTGGATCCTTAATCCCACGAGTGAGGCCAGGGATTGAACCCACAACCTCATGGTTCCTAGTCGGATTTGTTTCCACTGTGCCAACACGGGAACTCCAAGTTTGTATTCTTTAGAAATCTAATTGTATATTTGTCTTCTGTATATGAAATTTGTTATTATATCTTGAGTATTCTTTTTATCTTCTGTAATATTTTCCTGCCTAGTTTTGTTTGCCTCATAAAAACCAAACATCCAAGTATGTTTTTGTTAAATATATTTTGTATTCTCTTTATTATTGGCTACTCAAATTGACACCTTTAAAAACTTTTATTTAGGTCTGCATGAATTTGATGCCTTGAAGGATCCTGAAGTGAATGAATTCCGAATAAAAATGCGCAAATTCAGTGAGGAAAAGATTCAGTCACTTGTGGGATTGTCTTGGATGGATTGGCTAAAGCAAACCTATCCACCAGAGCATGAACCATCCATCCTTGAAAATTTAGAAGATAAACTTTATGGAGGAAAGCTCATTGTGGCTGTTCATTTTGAAAATTGTCAGGTAGTATTATATTATTTTAAGAAATACTTTGTAACAAATGTGTAAATTTTACCAGAATGCAGCCCCAATCTTAGAGGAGGCTGTTGCTCACCTTGTAAACATTGACAAAGACCATTTAAGATGGAAATACATTTAGGATTATGTGACACATCCTTTGCCCATATATGTTTTTTGATGCAGTAATATGTTTGTCTAGAACAGAGCTAGCAAATTGCGGTGATTTTGAATTTTATTTTATTTTCAAATGTAAAAGACTTAAAGAATTTTGAAGGTTTATTTAAAAGAAAAGGAAAGAAAGAAGACTATGTAGTATAGAGTCATATGTTGTCAGCAAAGCTTGGTGCTTTAGAGAAAAGTTTCCCAACCCCTGGCCTAGATAATATTGTTTAATGTAGACATAATTTCTTTTCTTCTTTTTTGGTCTTTTTAAGGTTTGCATCCATGGCATATGGAAGTTCCCAGGCTAGGGGTTGTATTGGAACTGCAGCTGCCTGCCCACATCACAGCCACAGCAACACGGGATTGAGCCTACACCACAGCTCATGGCAACGCTGGATCCTTAACTCAGGATCCCTGAGTGGGGCAGGGATCGAACTTGCATCCTCAAGGACTAGTCGGATTTGTTTCCACTGCGCCGCAATGGGAACTCCTCTTTTTTTTTTTTTTCAATTTTTATTTTTATTTTTTATTTTTTTAACTTGAATTTTATTACATTTATAGTTACACAGATTGGGTTGTGATGATTGTTGTACAACGGGAACTGCTTTTCCATATTCTTAGATTTGCATTCTGTGAATATGTGAATAAGTGATGATATGAAATTGAGTGTTAAATAGAGAGCATATGCAGTTAATCTGTATCTGAATGTTCACAGCAGTTTTACAAGCTTGATTGTCCTACTACTTTTGTATCAAGTATGCTCATTTTATTATTTAGGCTTTGGCATTAAAATTAGGATAGGTGAACAAGGATATTTTGATTTTTTTCTTCAATTACTATGGAAACAAGAATTTCAAACCTCATATCAGTAGCCATTCTATATGGAGCACTTTGCTATGTTGGAAACTATACCTTTTCACAACAACCCTGTAACATGTTGTTAGTTTGTCCCCACTTTATAGTGAAGAAACTGAAAGAGAGAAAAAAATTATTTTTTGTGACCTCATAGCTAGCTGGTCAGTGGTAGAGCCAGGATTTTATCCAGGTGTTTCTTCTTTTATCAAACTTGCACCTCCTTTCCAATAGCATGTTATTAAGTATGTTAGGACAGTTGTAAAAAAGGGATCCTGCATTCTGGCATTTTTACAGAGGAAGTTTGTCTAGGAGAAAAACCTAGTTTGTCACTCTATCCTGACATATGTTAAGACTAAAGTTCAATTTAAGCCAAGGCTTGGATATCATAAAGTGTAAAGATCAAATTTAAAATACTGTTTAGGGAATTCTGCATTGTTGAACTAGTTGGGATAGGAAGTTTTACTGTTAAAAGGTGATAAGAAATCAACTTGAACATACTGGCTCCAAGCAGTTTGTCTATCTAGGTCAGTCTGAATTTCATCACATATGGGTCAAATCTGTACTGGATATATAAGTTTTAATGTGGTCATTGTAACAAAGTAAATGTGAAAAGAAATGTTTTGAAGTTAGAAGAGAAATATAGACATGTTGAAATCTTTACTGAATTCCAAACAGTGGTAGAATTTAACAGTGAAAGGAATTTAGAGATGAGTTTAGAATTTAGAGCCATCTAGGCATACTCAATGTGATAATTCTTTTCACCGTCCCATATATCCTGTGTCTCTAACCAAACTATCTGGTTGCTATGGAGAGTGCTGTGCCTTCGGAAGCAACATGTTTACACTATGAGTAAGCACACATTTAAATTTTGAATTTAAAAAATTAAAAATATTCAAACCAACATTGTATGATTTCTCCCCATCTGGTTATATTTTCCTATTTGAATAAGTATCCATTCAGTCTCTCTTCATTCTGCATGCCACCTATTCAGATAATTGAAATATAGCTATCATATCTTTCCTTAGTCATTTTCTGGGTAAATATTTTCCCAGAGATTAAACCAGAATTTTAATACCTAAAGTATTGGATCATATGGGATAGTAAGTTTTGAAGTTTTTAAATAATTTTGGGAAGTCACATTGTTAATAACCTTTTATTTTGGCTATATATATATATATATATTTTTTTTTTAAACTCTAAACCCTAATCTTTACCAACACTATTTCATAAGTGAATAAACATTTTTCCATCGAAAAATAAGAGTGACAGAATATCAGAATATTGGGCATTTGTCAACCTACTCTATCATATGTGCATTTTCTCTTTTGCCCTCCCCGCTCTTCTGTAAAATTCTCATTTGGCCATTTCATCATGTAACAAGGAATTTATTTACATTTAAAAATGATTTTCGGAGTTCCTGTCGTGGTGCAGTGGTTAACGAATCCGACTAGGAACCATGAGGTTGCGGGTTCGGTCCCTGCCCTTGCTCAGTGGGTTAACGATCCGGCGTTGCTGTGAGCTGTGGTGTAGGTCGCAGATGCGGCTCGGATCCTGCGTTGCTGTGGCTCTGGCGTAGGCTGGCAGCTACAGCTCCATTAGACCCCTAGCCTGGGAAACTCCATATGCCGCAGGAGCGGCCCAAGAAATGGCAAAAAGACAAAAAAAAAAAAAATGATTTTCCAGGATTGGTAGGGGGAAAGAAAATTTCCTGGAATATTAAATGTATAGGATGTACATTTGTAAGTATTATGTATGGCAGCATACAGTGTATTACAAATAATACTATTAAGTACAAATGTAAGGAGTGATTTTTTTCAGCATAGCTATAAAATTGCTTCTTTTTTCTACCTCCTTTTTAAGGATGTATTTAGCTTTCAAGTATCTCCTAATATGAATCCTGTCAAAATAAATGAATTGGCAATCCAAAAACGTTTGACTATTCATGGCAAAGAAGATGAAGTTAGCCCCTATGACTATGTGTTGCAAGTCAGTGGGAGAGTAGAATATGTGTTTGGTGATTACCCCCTAATTCAGTTCCAGGTATGTGTTTTAACTATAAATTTACCAGTGTATATATATTTAACAACTTAAATTCCTGAAAAAAAAATGCATTGTCATATTAGAATATTTGGAGCCTACAGAAAAAAATATAGAATTAAATAATAGATATCCATTATCCTATATACCTCTGAGATAACCATTGTTAACATTTGGCATGTTTTCATCATTTTACTTTTAGTTATACTGTATATTTTTGGGATGATGTTTATATATGTTTATAAGTATGTGTCTATTTCTCCATATGTTTGCATTATGCACTCTTAATACAGTTTTTTATAACTGCCTACCCAGTCACTACATAAACAAAATGATTTAGATATGAAATATTCTAGGGAAAGTAAAATATAAAATATTTTGGTTAAATGATCATTAGTTAAATTGTATAAAAACTTACTTGTTGGAGTTCCCATTGTGGCGCAGTGGTTAATGAATCCGACTAGGAACCATGAGGTTGCGGGTTCGGTCCCTGCCCTTGCTCAGTGGGTTAAGGATCCGGCGTTGCCGTGAGCTGTGGGGTAGATTGCAGATGCGGCTCGGATCCTGCGTTGCTGTGGCTCTGGCGTAGGCCGGTGGCTACAGCTCTGATTAGACCCCTAGCCTGGGAACGTCCATATGCTGCAGGAGCAGCCCTAGAAAAGGCAAAAAGACCAAAAAAAAAAAAACTTATTTGTCATTATAAGTGATATATGTAAAGTAAAATAAATCTTCATTGTGAATTATGTAACTTTGCATTATCTAATATTTATCTCCCTTCTCCCTTTTTATACTTCCCTATGTGATAGGACTTTTGTTAGCATTAGGTCTGACTATTCTTAATAGCCTTCCTTAACCTTTGAGTTTGATTTTGTGTGTGTGTGTGTGTTTGTGTGTGTGTGTGTGTGTGTGTGTGTGTGTGTCTTTTTAGGGCTGCACCCATGGAAGTTCCCAGGCTAGGGGTGGCATTGGAGCTCCAGTTGTTGGCCTACACCACAGCCACAGCAACACTAGATCTGAGCTGCATCTGTGACCTATACCACAGCTCATGGTAACGCCAGATCCTTAACCCACTGAACAAGAGTGGGGATCTAACCTTCATCCTCATGGATACTAATCAGCTTTGTTACCACTGAGCTGCAATGCAAACTCCTGAGAAATATGTCATTACATTTACTTGTGATTTTTGTTTTTTGTTTTAAGCAAGAGGGATACAGGCATGCTAATTATTAAATGATGTCTCTTTGAGAAGGACTTGTGATTTATTAGCAGGTAACAGGGGATTTTATTACCCTCCCCCACCCCCCAATTTTTAGTGTAGCCTGCAACTCTTGGTTTAGGAGGTAGAAAGTCTGTAACTGTAGCAATAGTAATCTCTGTGCACAGCACAGCTTTGGGATCTTTGGCATTTGACTGGACATGCTTGAACTCTGGCGCGTGAGAGGAAGAAGGAGGATGAAAAGTGCTTGGTGGTAACATGGAAGTACTGGCTTCTTCCCTCATATTCTGCTGCCTTTTAAGTACCCTTCTGCTTCTTTAATTCAACACTTTTTTTTTTAACTTAACAATGTAAAATATGCATATTGTTTTGTCCAAATTTGTTATTACAAGGAAAACTAAAGGCATGTATGAGTTTTTGTACAATATACTGTGAGAATGAAATTATACAATGTAGGCAATGGAATGTGAAGGAAATGAAATGATGCATCTTTTCATAGTGAAAAGTATTTTAATGAATATATTCATCATAATATTGTGTGAACTCCCACTCATATGGGCCATTATGGAAATTTTTTTTTCAACTTCAAAAATGTATTTTTAGTGATTCTGAATTGAATGCAATACACTGAATCACACTTTAAATCTTTTTTGTTTTTTTATAATGATTTTTATTTTTTCCATTATAGCTGATTTAGTGTTCCATCATTTTTCCACTGCACAACAACGTGACCCAGTCGCACATACATGTATACATTCTTTTTTCTCACATTATCATGCTCCATCACAAGTGACCAGACATAGTCCCCAGTGCTATACAGCAGGATCTCATTGCTTATCCATTTCAAAGGCAATAGTTTGCATCTTTTAACCCCAAATTCCCAGTCCATCCCACTCTCTCCCCCTCCCTCTTGACAACCAAAGTCTGTTCTCTATGTCCATGATTTTCTTTTCTGTGGAAAGGTTTATGTGTGCCATATATTAGATTCCAGATCTGATATGTGGCAATCATACGGTATTTGTCTTTTTCTTTCTGACTTCCTTCACTTAATATGAGAGTCTCTTGTTCCATCCATGTTGCTGCAAATGGCATTATTTTGTCCTTTTTTATGGCTGAGTAGTATTTCATTGTGTATATATACTACATATTCTTAATCCAATCATCTGTTGATGAACATTGAGGTTGTTGCCATGTCTTGGCTGTCGTGAATAGTGCTCCAGTGAACATTCAGTGCATGTGTCTTTATCAAGGGAAGTTTTATCTGGATGTACGCCCAGGAGTGGGATTTCTGGGCATATGGTAGTCTATATATAGTTTTCTGAGGTACCTCCATACTCTTTTCCATGGTGGTTGTACCAATTTACATTCCCACCAACAGTGCAGGAGGGTTCCCTTCTTTTCTCCACACCCTCTCCAGCATTCGTTATTTGTGGACTTACTAATGATGGCCATTCTTACTGGTGTGAGGTGGTACCTCATGGTAGTTTAAACCTGTATAGGAAATTTATTCTACTGAGAAATTCATTGGATTTCTATTCATATTGTTAGGGATATTTTATAATATGAATAACACCGCTTTTCTAACATGCCTCTGGAGAGTCGTCCTGGTTTTATGGAAATATCAAACTGGAATGACTAGTAGATTTTTGATGGAAAGACAGAAATGGTTCCCTAGAGGCCTGTGCTGGAAATGCGCTACCTCAGTGATTCATGTTAAAGTGTAATTTGGTCACCTCAGGACCAAAAAAAAAAAATCCACACGTGTACTCCATATTCACATTTCTTGACTTAGCAGTGGCATCATAGTGGTGGGCATCATAGTCTGTGATGGTTAAGTCCTGCTCCTGGAAAGATGAGCCAGTTGGTCACACTGTCAGGTATGTGCAAAAAAGAGAAAACAAAACATCTGTATTGTGGTACACATTTCTTCAAGGTTTAGCAAATAGAAAAAAGTCAGACATGGATTTAAATTCAGGTCTTTAAGATTTTAGGTGTATAACTTAGGCTTTCTGGTTTTTAGTTCTTTATTAAAGGGGGGGAAATCTCTTTTAGCGTTACAAAGATTAGCTATAACATATAAGAAGTATCTAGTTCATTTCTTAGATACTTAGATATACAATTAATGGTCCCCCCTTTGTCTTAAAATGGCTGCACCTGAAGCATATGGAAGTTTCCAGGGTAATCAGAACTGCAGCTGCCGGCCTATTCCCAGCCACAGCAACTCTGGATCCGAGCCACATCTGTGACTTACGCTGTAGCTTGCTGCAGTGGCAGATCCTTAACCTACTGAGCGAGGCTAGGGATCAAACCCTCGTCCTCCCAGATACCATGGTGGGTTCTTAACTCTCTGAGCCACAACGGGAACTCCAATGGTTGCTATTTTATATTGTGATTTTAATTCTCATATTCTTGACATTGAGTTGATACACTTTCATAGTGCATTCGTTCTAGTATTAGTTCAGCTTAATTTTATTCTTCTATTGATGTAAGTTTTGCTTGAAAATCCTTATCTTATTCTTTCTTGATACTATAGTATATCCGGAACTGTGTAATGAACAGGACCTTGCCCCATTTTATACTTGTGGAATGTTGCAAGATTAAGAAGCTATATGAACAAGAAATGATTGCCATAGAGGCTGCCATAAATCGAAATTCATCTAACCTTCCTCTGCCTTTACCACCAAAGAAAACTCGAGTTATCTCTGTAAGTTTCTTGTGTGAACCTTTTGTCACCCCCAAAGACATGTGATTTTGTTAAGCGGTTTTTTTGTGTGTGTGTGTCTTTTCTAGGGCTGCACCCGGGGCATATGGAGGTTCCCAGGCTAGGGGTCTAATCGGAGCTGCAACTGCCAACCTATGCCAGAGCCACAGCAACTCGGGATCTGACCTGCATCTGCGACCTACACCACAGCTCACGGCAACACTGGATCCTTAGCCCACTGAGCAAGGCCAGGGATCGAACCTAAAACCTCATGATTCCTAGTTGGATTCATTAACCACTGAGCCACGACGGGAACTCCTTGTTAGGCTGTATTTTTAAGCCTCACACTTACATTCTTTACTCAGTTCTCCTGTGAAAGCTAAGATCCATCACCATTTATTGGTAATTATCCTTTTTAGCTACTATTCTTTCTGCTTATTCAAGCTACACGTAATTGTAAATAGGGTATGTATGTTTTTGGTTATCTTTCGGTGCTAAAGAAACTTGCAGTCAAATTGGAGATATTGAGATTAGGGGTAAACATAGAACTTCAAAAAGCAAGTTGAAACATTCTAGTAGAAAAGTTAGATGTACAGAGATAGTTGATTTTCTGATCTAAGTAATTTCTGTCAGTTTATCTGTAATAGAGTTTTTGGTGTTAATTTATCTGTTTATTTCTTATTGAATACTTTTAGACTTTAAATGTAACAAAGGTATCATTTCTTTCTAGAATGTAATATATATGTCTAAAGCAAATCTTTTGTTTGTCTTTATTGGAACACTTAATTTTTTTTTTTTTTGTCTTTTTGCTATTTCTTTGGGCCGCTCCCGCGGCATATGGCGGTTCCCAGACTAGGGGTTGAATCGGAGCTGTAGCCACTGGCCTACGCCAGAGCCACAGCAACACGGGATCCAAGCCACGTCTGCAACCTATACCACAGCTCACGACAACGCCAGATCCTTAACCCACTGAGCAAGGGCAGGGACCGAACCCACAACCTCATGGTTCCTAGTCGAATTCATTAACCACTGCGCCACAACGGGAACTCCGGAACACTTAATTTTTAAACAGTTCTTCAGTCTTAAAAACTTGCTGGTTTAACTATTTTTTATCTGGGTATTAATTTATGTGGTCAATTTTCTTTTTTTTTTGTCTTCTTTAGGGCTGCACTTGTAGCATAAGGAAGTTCAACAGCTGGGGGTCGAATCAGCACAGCCACTGTAACATGGAATCCAAGTCGCATCTGCGACCCACACCACAGCTCATGGCAACACCAGATCCTTACCCACTGAGTGAGGCCAGGGATCGAACCCAAATCTTCAAGGGTATTAGTCGGGTTTATTAACTACTGAGCCATAGGAACTCCCAATGTGGTCAGTTCTTAATTTATACAAATGTTTTAATGCTATTTATTTATGGTGTTTAATTTAGTGAATAAATTAGCAGTATTGGAATGCTGCCTGTTTTGCCATGAGAACTAAGTGCTAGTGATTGTGATGCTTATGTGATTTTCATTTGTTCATTCAGAGGTCTATTTTCATTATTTTGCCAATGGACATGAGAAATGATAAGATGATATCATTGCTAGCATGGAATATTCATTTCTTTCATTAAAATACTCTATTTCTTTGTTTTTTTTTAACAGCATATTTGGGAAAATAACAACCCTTTCCAAATTGTCTTGGTTAAGGGAAATAAACTTAATACGGAAGAAACTGTAAAAGTGAGTACTTGAGATTTGAATTTATCTTCTGTCCCTCTATTTGAATAATGATAGTGAAGTGAATGTCATATTGGGGACTAAATTTTACTGATATTGGTCAATTATAGGAGGTAGAATACAGTAATTTATTATAAGACAATAAAGAATTCTTGTTTGAAACTATTTTTTGAGTTGTTGAAGATGCACTGGCTAGACTGACATTTTCCCAGTGTATATTATACAAAAGAAATTGATTTTGATTAGAAATTCAGTAAGTGAAATTTAAGCTGAAACTATAGGTCACATGATTATGTGCAGGCTTACTCCTTTTTAGGCTTTGCTTAGAGCTGTACTCCGCCTCTCTCAGCCATTCCCCACCCCCCGTTTTCCTTTTAAACTTGCTGAACACACAGAAAATGTAATACCATTTCCTGAAATAAAATAGATGACTACATTGTAGACCACAACTCATTAACACATGGGAATTTATTGCACCACCCATACAATTAAAGACTTTAACAAGGCATTTTGTCTCAAAGTGTAAAGGCTGCATTTTCCTCTATTTTGCTTGGCAGGGAAATTAAGTGAATAGTTTTGTGATCCAAGAAAGAGAGATTCAGTTGGTTTGAGATGTTTCCTGGCATGAGGATATATTCAGTAGCACCTTGCCAAAGATTACCACCAATGGCTTGCTTTTTATAAAGGGACATTAAAAATTCTTGGGTAGCTGTCATTAAAATAAGGGATTTTTTTTTCTCTTATGTTCTCAGCTAGACTTTAATTTTTAATGATTATGCTTAACCAGTTAGCCTTGGTTTACTATTTTAGTGGTAATTTAAGTTTTTAAGCAAATATACTCTTAAGTCATATGGAGTCTTATATTTAATATATGTATGATTTTGCTCGGTGGTTTGATGTATGTATTCTAAAAATGGCAATTCCTATTTGTTCTTCCCATTTGTTAGGTTATTATTATTAATGATTTCTCTCTCTCTTTTTTTTTTTTTGGTCTTTTTAGGGCCACACCTGCAGTATATGGAGGTTCCCAGGCTACAGGTCGAATCAGAGCTATGGCCGCTGGCCTGTGCCACTGCCACAGCAGCTCGGGATCTGAGCCATGTCTGTGTCCTACACCACAGCACACAGCGACGCCAGATCCTTAACCCACTGAGAATGGCAAGGGATCAAACTCATGTCTTCATGGATACTAGTTGGGTTTGCTACCACTGAGCCACAATGGGAATGCCATGATTTCTTTTGTAGTTGTTTCTCTATAACCTTTTGTTGTTGCTCAGTGTCTTCTGGAAGACTAAAGAAGCATTTATTAATTACATGCTTTATTTTTCTTGAGCGTTATGCTTTCTCTCTTTGTCATTGACAAGTCGTTTGTGAGTGACATTTTATTTCTGTAGGTTTACCAACTTTCACTAGCTATTTCATGCTATATTGATTCTACTGTTCATGTTCATATATTCTTGGAGTAACGGGCTTAATGTACTATTTAAAGTACCCCTCCTTCCCTCCATCTAGTTCTCTAATTTCTCCTCCACCACCCTTTTTCTTTTTCCAATGGGGTTACATTGTTTAAGTAAGTTAATGCAATTATGACATGATGCTCTCTGTCTCTCTCTCTCTCTTTTTTTTTTTGGTCTTTTTAGGGCCCTGCTGGCGGCATATGGAGGTTCCCAGGCTAGGGGTCAAATTGAAGCTGCAGCTGCCAACCTACACCACAGCCACAGCAACTCGGGATCTGAGCCACATCTGTGACCTAAACCATAGCTCATGGCAATGCTGGATCCTTAACCCACTGAGCAAGGCCAGGGATCAAACCTGCATCCTCTTGGATGCTAGTCAGTTTTTGTTTCCACTGAGCCACGTCGGGAACTCCCAGTGATGTGAGGTACACCTCATTGTTTCAAATTGCTACACAATTTAGGAATTCCCGTATAAGGTTGAAGAGAAATCTGAAGAAAAAAAACTGGCAGGGGTGCGGAGGAGTGGGGCGATTTTATTTCTTTGCAAACTTCTTTCTTTTTTTAATGTAGTGGCTAGGACCTTTATATGATATTGAATAGAACTGATGAGAGTAGATACATTAGTCAGGATTCTCCAAAGAAAAAGAATAATAGGGGGTGTGTATGTGTGTGCGCTTGCCCTATGCATGCACGTGTACATTTGCATGCACACACAGATTTTTCTTTTTTTTTGTCTTTGTAGCGCCACACCTGATGCATATGGAGGTTCCCAGGCTAGGGGTCAAATCCGAGCTGTAGCCAGCAGCCTAAGCCACAGCCACAGCAACATGGGGTCCGAACCATGTCTGTGACCTACACCATAGCTCACAGCAACACCAGATTCTTAATCTACTGAGCGAGGCCAGGGATTGAACCCATGTCCTTATGGATACTAGTTGGGTTGTTACTACTGAGCCATGTGGGGAACTCCTACATACAGATTTATTTAAGGAATTGGTTCACAAAATTATCCCAGAATTTGCAGGTTTAGTTAATTGGCAAACTAGAAATCCAGAAGAGCTGATGTTTAGTTCTGTTCTAAAGGTCTGAGAACTAGGAGATGCCCAGTCTGTAGTTTCTGTTGAAATTCTATATGCTCAAGACCCAGGAAGGGCTGATGTTTCAGTTAGTCAGGAAAGAATTCCTTTTCACTCTAAAGAAGAGTCTTTTTGTTCTATCCAGTTCTTCCACTGATTGGATTAGGGCCATCTACTCAAAGGAGGGCCATCTGGTTTAGTCAGTTTACCATTTAAATGTTAATCTTATCAAAAAAGCTTTCAAAAGAAACACCCAGGATATCTGGACACCCTAAGGCCCAGTCAAATGGACAAACGACATTAACCTTCACAGTTGGCATTTTTGGTTTGTTCTTAGTCTTTTTTTTTGTTGTTGTTTTTGTTTGTTTTTTTTTGGTCTTTTTGCTATTTCTTGGGCTGCTTCCGCAGCATATGGAGGTTCCCAGGCTAGGGGTCCAATCGGAGCTGTAGCCACTGGCCTACGCCAGAGCACAGCAACGCGGGATCCGAGCCGCGTCTGCAACCTACACCACAGCTCACGGCAACGCTGGATCCTTAACCCACTGAGCAAGGGCAGGGACCGAACGCACAACCTCATGGTTCCTAGTCGGATTCGTTAACCACTGCTCCACAACGGGAACTCCTGTTCTTAGTCTTAAAGAAAAGCATTTAGTTTCCCCCCTCCCCCACCCACGGTATATAGAAGTTCCTGGGCCAGGGATCAAACCTGTACCACAAGTAGCAACCCAAGTCACTGCTGTGACAATACCAAATCCTTAACCTGCTGTGCCACAAGGTTTCTGCAAAAAGCATTTAGTTTTTCAATTTTTTGTTTCCTTTTTTTTGGCCACCCAAGGTATATGGAGTACCCGTGCCAGGTTGTAGGTCTGAGCCACAGTTGTGACCTACGCCACAGCTGCGGCAATGCCAGATCCTTTAATTCACTGTGCCGGGTCAAGACCAAACCTGTGTCCTAGAGCTGCAGAGATGCCACAGATCCCATTGTGTGACAGTGGGAACTCCTAGGTTTTCAATTTTAGGTATAGTATTTGCTGTAGGTTTTTTCATAGATGCCTTCTCTATCTACTTGGCTAAGGGTTTTTTATCTTGAAAGTAAAAGAAAAGGTTACGCTTTGTCCAGTACTTTTTCTGTGTTTATTGAGATGATTGTATACTTTTTATGTTTTAGTCTCTTAATTTGATTGATTTTTCCAAAGTTGAAACCAACCTTGAACTTCTGAAATATGCATCACTCATTGAAGATGAGTTGCCAAGCCTTCTCCTCCTCAATTTTATGTAGGATTGGTATTATTTATGTAGTATTGGTATTATTGCAAGTTTATGTAGGATTGGTAATTTCTTCTCTAAGTATTTGTTAGTATTTACTCCAGGCCACCTGAGCCTCCAGGGTTTTTTTTATGGGATGGTTTCTAATTAGAAATTTAATTTCTTTAATAGATATATAGATAGTTATGTTTTCTGTTTCTTTTGTGTCAGTTTTGATAATTTTGGCCTTTGGAGAATTTGTTTTAAGTTGTTAAATTTATTGGCGTTAGTTTCTAATACCCCTTAGTTTTTTTTTGTTTTTTCTTTTTGTCTTTTCTAGGGCCACTCCCGTGGCATATGGAGGTTCCCAGGCTAGGGGTCTAATTGGAGCTGTAGCCGCCAGCCTTCGCCAGAGCCACAGCAATGTGGGATCCGAGTCTCGTCTGCGACCTACACCACAGCTCACAGCAACGCCGGATCCTTAACCCACTGAGCAAGGGCAGGGATCGAACCTGAAACCTCATGGTTCCTAGTCGGATTCGTTAACCACTGCGCCACGACGGGAACTCCACCTCTTGGTTTTTTATTGCTGTGTGACAGATCATCACAAATCCAACAACTTATAACAATACCTATTTATTAGCTCATATTTCTGTTGGTCAGAAGTCTGGGCATGGTATGGCTAGGTTTCCTGTGGTGTTACTAGGTTGAAATCCAGGTGTTAGTTGGCTACGTTCCTTCCTGAAGGCTCTGGGGAAGATTCTGCTTCCAAGATGATTCAAGTTATTGGCCAAATTCAGTTCCTTGCAATAGTAGGTCTGAGGTTCTTATTTCCTTGATGGCTTTTGGCTGGGAATTGCTCTTCGTTACTGTTGGAAATTACAGTAACTCTGGCTCGGGTTGTCAGTGTTGGAAAGTGAGACACGTGGACAAGGAGAAATCTCGACAAGGCTCTTTACTTCTGCAGAAGGGCTTGGGCACTCCAAAAAGTGTGTGCACCGAACAAAGGACCCTCCCCTATTTATCCCTAACACAGGTGATTTACCTGTCCCCTTCCCATTGGTCGGGTCATGGCGCACGTTCTTTCTGGTTGGCTAATTTGAAACAAATTGTTATCGGGAAAAGAGGTAAGGAGGAAGGGGGTCGCAGGGTTGATTCAGGGGAAGCTGGAGCCTGAGCAAAATGGAGTAACCAAGATTTCCTTTGATAGAAAAGACATTATGTTTCTTTCCACATTACTAAAACCATCTATCAGGTCCTGGCTATTTTGCACTGTTTTCAACCCTAGGGACAGAGAATTTCTCAAGCATCAAATCTTTCTTAAGATTTGAATCTCTTGTCAGAAGAGCCTGGTCCCTTTTAAGGGCTCACGTATAGGTCAGGCTCATGAAGGATAATTTCCCTTCCTTATAGTCACTTATGTCTTATAGTATAATAGGTTCAGGAGTAAAATCATTGTAATAGTAGTCTCAGAGATCTTGCTGGACACAAGATTCCTTGGAGTCTATAATGACATCCTTGGTGTTCAGTGAGGATTTACTGCTCTGCCTCGTTGGCATTTGAATGCCTTTCATTGTGAAAGTGCTTAGAGTTCTGTAGTATACATTGTCCTGGTCAATCTTTTCCCAGCCTTTCACCATCTCCCTTTTCAGGTGTGCATCTTAATAATCAGCAAAAAACAAACAAACAAACAAAACAGAAGGCGTTCCCTTTGTGGTTCAGTGGTTAACGAACATGACTAGGATCCATGAGGATGCAGGTTTGATCCCTGGTCTTGCTCAGTGGGTTGAGGATCCAGCATTGCCGTGAGCTGTGGTGTAGGTCACAGATGTGACTCAGACTCTATGTTGTTGTGGTTGTGGTGTAGGCTGGCAGCTGTAGCTCCCATTCATCCCCTAGCCTGGAACTTCCTATGCTGTGGGTGTGGCGCTAAAAAGCAAAAAAAAAATCAGCAAAAGCCTGAAATGACTGCTGCTCAAAATCTAGAAGATGGTATTAGTGCAGACAGAAAAAGCTCAGAAAGCCTTCTAGTTACAGCACTAGTCAGAATGGCTTCTTCTAACTCTCAAAGAGAGAATGTGGATCTGCCCATTTTTTTCCTCTTTTTTCTTCCCTTCATTTTCTTTTCTCTGTTCTCATTTATTTGCTGTTCTTCTCCCAAGAAGTCCTATGGCAGCAGTGGCAGAGGCTGCACTGGCAGCAGCCTTAGCAATGGGGACAGGCCTAAAATGCAGAGTTGGACCTTTGTCTTTGATTAGAGAAGTTGTAGTCCTGAAAATGGGGCATATCCTTATTTCTCCCCACCCCCACCCCCACCCTGTGTCCTTCCTTGTTTGGTATGGTTGTAGGAAGTATGGGTGAATAAAGCCTAAATTTTCTGGCCAGGTGAATGAGAAAAGGAGAGCCCCAGGCAACTGAAAAATACTGGGATGATTTCAGAGTGGGAGGAGCTCAGGAAACTTATAGGTTTGTTCCTGAGCTCTACACATATGAATCAGAGTGATAACTGCCTATATACTTTGAGCACTGAACTGTAGTATAAACTAGTCACTTTATAGTGCACATATAGGACAGATCGAAATAGCCCTGCAGAAGATTTGAAAACTGAACTGGTACTGGAGCCACAGCTCACAGAAGGCTTGTTGGAACTTGCAGCCTGACGCTAACCATTGTCTCCTAAAACAAACATGTCAGTATTCTCTATAGAATATAAATAAAACCAAGAGTCTTATAACTTAATTGTCAAAATGTCTAGGATACAATTCAGAATTAACTGTCACATGAAGAATCAGAAAAATCTCAAGTTGTATGGATCATGAGAATCAACAGATATCAATGCTGAGATGAAATAGATGTTGCAAAAAAAAAAACCAAATAGATGTTGCATTTATCTCACAAAGATTTTAAAGCAGTTAGTATAAAAAAACAACAACAACTAAGGGCAAACACAGTGGAAAGGAATGGAAAAATAGAAAGTCTTAGCCAAGGTATATAGTTGCCCTTAGGTATCTGCAGGGGTTTAGCTCCAGGCCTCCTAGAGGATACCAAAAGCCTTGGAACAAGTTTCTTATGTAAAATGGCACAGTATTCTAACGCAGCCTATGCACAATCTGTACTTTAAATTATCTCTAGATTATTTATAGTACCTAATAGAATGTAAATACTATTTAAGTAGTTACTGGAGTGCAGCAAATTCAGGCTTTGCTTTTTATAACTTTTTGGAATTTTTTTTTCCAAATATTTTTGGTCATTGGTTTGGTTTAATCTCCAGATGCAGAACCTGTGGATTTGGAGAGCCAATTGTAGAATATACAAGCAGAAACTAAATGAAAGAAAGAAATTAGTAAAACCTCTTACTGAATGGACTCAGGGAAAGTAGTAAGAAAGGGAAGAGTCCGTGAACTTGAAGGTTAATCAATAAAATTTTCCAATTTGAACAACAGCGAGAAAAGTGATTAGAGCTGAAAACCCTCCAGAGCCTCAGACACCTGTGTGGGCAGTATCAAAAGGTCCGACATTTGTGTAATCTGAGTCTCAGAAAGAAAAGAGAGACTGCAATTCAGAAAAACTGAAGAAACTATCACTGGGAGCTTACTGGAATTGTCAAAAGACATAACTATAACAGATTCCAGAAGCCCAATGAATGCCAAGCATGATGAACCCAGAGAATTCCAAGCCCAACACAATCCATGTCACAAATCATAACCTGACTCTTATTAGTCAAAAATCATAACACTTCATAAGCCTAGTTGGTTATAGCTCTCAGCACTTCTAACGTGTAAAAATAAGTTACACCTCAGGAACAAAAAAACTATCTTAGTCTTTTTATCTTCTTATTTCAGTGCCTGGAATACTAGATAAATATTTGTACAAGGAATTAATACATTTTAATATAACTTATCTCTGACATCTTTATATCCTTAGTTAAAGGTAGCACAAGGACTCCTCCCATAAACCAGAACAAGACTTTTTATTAAGTGATATCCTTCATGAAAACAGGGGAATTTCAGCCTATTCATGCTGCTGATTTTTTGGGGAGGTATCCAATATCAGAAGGGAAAATGTAGTGGATTTTGGCCATATTGTCAAAAGAAAAAGGAAAAAGGCGTTGAAGTTTCATATTCTGCCTTTTTCAATTGGTGAGTTCATAAATGTAGCCTCCGTGGCCTTGGCACTTCCTTGTAGCACAGTGGAAAGTCCTTCACATGATAAAGATTGCCTTCTCTTGATCTCCAAATATTCTGGGGCTTGGGAAAAAGTGTCCCTTAAAAGTTTACTGAAGTCAGACAGAATGCATGTGACTGTAATTAAGAATAATGGTGCTGGAGTTCCCATCGTGGCGCAGTGGTTAACGAATCCGACTAGGAACCATGAGGTTGTGCGTTCGGTCCCTGCCCTTGCTCAGTGGGTTAACGTTCCGGCGTTGCCGTGAGCTGTGGTGTAGGTTGCAGACGCGGCTCGGATCCTGCGTTGCTGTGGCTCTGGCGTAGGCTGGCGGCCACAGCTCTGATTAGACTCCTATGCTGGGAACCTCCATATGCGCAGGAGTGGCCCAAGAAATAGCAAAAAAAGACAAAAAAAAAGAATAATGGTGCTTTAAAATTCTCAACTTTTCAGAGCCTGATTGTGATTCAGACATTCGGAAATATGACAACTTTGAAAAAATTTCAAATGATATAAGTTTAGAGAATGGTTTTTACTACTGCTTTTTCTGAAAACAAAAACTTTTTTTTTTTGGTCTTTTTTTAGGGCTGCATCTTCGGATATGGAGATTCCCAGGCTAGGGGTTGAATTGGAGCTGTAGCCGCTGGCCTCCACCAGAGCCACAGCAGTGCTAGATCTGAGCCTCATCTGCAACCTACACCACAGCTCATGGCAATGCTGGGTCCTTAACCCACTGAGCAAGGCCAGGGATCGAATCCGCAACCTTATGGTTCCTAGTCGGATTCGTTAACCACTGAGCCACAACGGGAACTCCATCAAAAACTTCTTTTTAATGTTTTCTACTATGAGATATTTTAAGCTCAGAAAATGCAAATTTTTTCATTTTATTTTAAACGTAGGTAATTTTTTCTACTCTTGTTTGTTTTTAACCATGTGTAAACTTCAATCATTTTAGTGAATTACCAGGATTTCTCAATAAGACATGGTTCTAAAGACTGCCTTAAATAAGTCATACTTTGACTATTAGGTAATGATTGATATTTCAGCAGTTTTCTTCATAATGTGCAGGGTCTCCATTTATTATTACCATACTGAAATTAACTTCATTCTTTTTTTTTTTGGCGGCCTCACCTTCGGCATATGGAAGTTCCCAGGCTAGGGGTTAAATTGGAGCTTCAGCTGCTGGCCTACACCACAGCCATAGCAACACCAGATCTGAGCCACATCTGTGACCTACACCACAGCCACAGAAACAAGCCATGTCTGTGACTACACTACAACTCACCGCAACGCTGGATTCCCCCACCCACTGAGTGAGGCCAGGGATTGAACTTGTATCCTCATGGATACTAGTTGGATTCGTTTCTGCTGAGCCATAGTGGGAACTCTAGAGTCATTCTTTTTTGTTGTTGTTGTTGTTGTTGTTGCTATTTCTTGGGCCGCTCCCACGGCATATGGAGGTTCCCAGGCTAGGGGTCCAATCGGAGCTGCAGCCACCAGCCTACGCCAGAGCCACAGCAACACCAGATCTGAGCTGTGTCTGTGACCTACACCACAGCTCATGGCAACGCCGGATCGTCAACCCACTGAGCAAGGGCACGGATCGAACCCACAACCTCATGGTTCCTAGTTGGATTCGTTAACCACTGCGCCACGACGGGAACTCCATGGAGTCATTCTTTATTGTTAACTTTTTTCCATGCGATGCCTTTGGTTTTTGCTGTTTACAGCTAGTGTAGGTATCTTCTAGTTCATTATACTTGAGGCTTTTTTTTTTTTTTTTTTTTGCTTTTTAGGGCTGCACTTACAGAATATGGAAGTTCCCAGGCTAGGGGCTGAATCAGAGCTGCACCTGCCAGCCTACACCACAGCCATAGCATCTTGGGATCTGAGCCATGTCTGCAGCTTACACCACACCTCATGGCAATGCCAGATCCTTAACCCACTAAGTGAAGCCAGGGCTTGAACCTCCATCCTCATGGATCCTAGTCGTGTTTGTTATCGCTGAGCCATGATGGGAACTCCTATACTTGAGTTCTTTTTTGAGCTCTGTATTCAACTGATCCACAGTTTTACTTTGTTCTGTATTTCTTTTTGCCAGGAGTTAGTTGATGGAATTAAAATCAGCATTTTTTGTTCTGTTTAAGTATTAACTAACTTTTATTGAGCATTTATTATATAATAGGCTCATTTGTTTTTATTCCTCACAAAATGTCCAAAACCAAGACATTCAGATGTTTTTAAACTCAGCAGGTTATTTTAAGTAGCTTGTCTTTATCACAAAATATTGAAAATATTCATCTTTAAACATTTTTCTGAAAAAACCATATATTTTATATACAAAAGGTGATAAATTCATAACCTTAATGTCACTAAGAATTGAATGTCATTTCCATTCTGAAATACCTGTCTTCCATTCTACTATACAAAAGATGCAGAATATGTTTTATGTATGTTTAATTTTATTTATGTTTTACCTGATCTCATTTTACAAATGATTTAAGCTCACTTACATGCCCCCCATGCGTGTATACACACACACGCACACACACACACAGAGTCTCTCTCATATCTACACAAAAAAATAACAAAATTTTGATGTTTTAAAAAATTATTGAGAGAATTCCCTGGTGGTTCAGTGGGTTAAGGATATAGCATTGTTACTGCTGTGGCTTGAGTTGCTGCTGTGGCATAGGTTTGATCCCTGGCCCTGGAACTTCTGCATACTATAGGGGCAGCCTAAATAAATAGATTAAAAAAAAAAAAGAATTTGAATTTCCATTGTGCAATGGAAATGAATCTGACTAGTATCCATGAGGAGGCTGGTTCTATCACTGGTCTCACTCAGTGGGTCAGTGATCCAGCATTGCCGAGCAGATGTGGCTTGGATCCCACATTGCCTTGGCTGTGGTGTAGGCCAGAAGCTGTAGCTCTGATTCAACCCCTAGCCTGGGAACTGCCATATGTCACAGGTGCAGCCCTAAAAAGCAAAAAAAAAAAAGGAATTGGAGATTCTTTTTTTTTTTTCTTTTTTGGTCTTTTGTTGTTGTTACTATTTCTTGGGCCGCTCCCGCGGCATATGGAGATTCCCAGGTTAGGGGTCCAATCGGAGCTGTAGCCACCGGCCTACGCCACAGCCACAGCAACGCTGGATCCGGATCCGAGCCGTGTCTGCAACCTACACCACAGCTCACGGCAACGCCGGATCGTCAACCCACTGAGCAAGGGCAGGGACCGAACCCGCAACCTCATGGTTCCTAGTCGGATTCGTTAACCACTGCGCCACGACGGGAACTCCGAGATTCTTAATAGTTTAAAAAAGCCAGGGGCAAGATTGCTGTAAGTGTGTATATAGTAAGATCCTTTAAAAATTGCTTCATGTGGATCGCAGGTTTTGTTTTTTGTTTGTAGTATGGATAGTGGCCAAAGCAAAGGAAATATGAACAGTTAAAATATTTAGAATCTCAAGATAAAAACGTTGTCGCTATTCATGTAACTGTAGTTCATACTTATATTGGAAATGGAGTTTCTCAGTTCCTTATGAAGATGCAGTGGGTGATAAAGTGGACACTCACACCCCTGCCAGCATCATTACAGTAGGAAAAAAAGTGTCTCACATATCTATCTCTTGTAATATCTTTCTCTGAGGAGACTAAATATATAATATTGACAGTGCAATTCAGAAAAAGTCATTCTGTGTGTGAGACCAAAGTAATTCAGTCTAAGTACTATACTCAACCATGTGGTAATTTGTCTTTAAATGAATGGTAATATTTGGACTTTTCAAAGAAATAAGTGTGACTTTCTGGAGGTTCTTTTTATGTATTTTTACTCAAAACTGGGTTTTGGATGAAGATTAAGCAGCAGAGACTTTTTGTGGCCGTTAAAGGTCATAAATATAAGTATACAAATATATATGTATGTATATATATATGAGGTCAAAGCCTGGATTAGAATTATGACAGTCTTTTTTTTTTTTTGTCTTTTGTCATTTTTTAGGGCTGCACCTGCGGCATATGGAAGTTCCCAGGATAGGGGTTAAATTGGAGCTACAGCTGCCGGCCTATACCATAGCCATAGCAACGCAGGATCCGAGCCGTGTCTGCGACCTACACCACAGTTCATGGCAATGCCGGATCCTTAACTCACTGATCAAAGCCAGGGATCGAACCTGTAACCTCACGGTTCCTAGTTGGATTCATTTCCATTGCACCACGATGGGAACTCCCTTATGGACTTATAGACTTTAAAGTCTTATAGACTTTAAGTTCCTAAGCCAGTTTTATGTATGAATAGATGACAACCGCCTCCCCCCCCACCCGTATACCTTTACCTGGAGATTTGTGGAATGTCAGGTGTCTATGAAATAACTTGCATTTTTCAGGGAAAAAAAATACTCTTTAAGCCTTCTATTTCTTGCAGCACATACCCTGGCATCAATCACTCCCCAACCCAGACTTCACAGTTTAGTAATAGTGATCTATCTGTAGTTGGCAAGTATTGGATTTTGAGTTTTATATTAGGTACATAATTTGATCTTCCTCATTACTTGTCTTCCATATAAGAGTGGACTAGAATTTTATTCCAACATTTGGATAACTTCTAAATAAAATAGATTGACATATAGGACATGTTTTTAGAGCACATTATCTTCAAGTAATAGACAACCTGACAAAACAAGTAGCTTAAACAAGGCTTTAAACTTTTTTTTTTGTCTTTTCTAGGGCTGCACCCATGGCATATGGAGTTTCCCAGGCTAGGGGTCTAATCGGAGCTGTAGTCTCCGGCCTGTGCCACAGCCACAGCAACATGGGATCCGAGCTGCCATCTACAACCTACACCACAGCTCAGGACAATGCCAGATGCTTAACCCACTGAGCAAGGCCAGGGATTGAACCCCAACCTCATGATTCCTAGTTGGATTCGTTAACCACTGAGCCATGACGGGAACTCCCAAGGCTTTAAATTGTTTTCATAGTTGTACTTAATATGTGGCAGGCTTATCTCATAGAAGAGTAATTGTCTATGGAAGTTATCAGCAGTGAAGGAAAGGTAAGAAATAGTTCTTGCAGTGATTAAAGAATATCTTTTTATATTTGGCATTGGACAGTCATGGTGCTGGTCTGCCCAAAAGTATTTGGCATGGAAGAGAGGCAGGTAGTTTGGTTTATCCAGGATATGGACTTCAGATGGTGTGAGGAAGGGACGGGCAGTCACTGACAGAGAGTTTTGGTGAGAATGAGGCAAACAAAGCTAACAGAGAAACGGGCAGCCATTGATTATTGAAATGGAGGCCTTAATGAGTGCAAGGAAGTGTTACCGTGGGAGTGTTGGAGTGAGTTGGAAGGTCAGATAGTTGGAGATGAGGAATTTATGATTTTGGAGGTGCCAGGTGTGGTAAAGTCAAGTTCAGGGTGTGATCCTAGGAGTGTGTGGCAGAAGGGAGTGAGAGAAAGTACTCTGGTGATTTTGAGGTCAAGGACCTTGAAGTCAAACGGATTCTTTGCTTCAGGCATGTGGGCCCTGCTCCAGCACCTCTTAGTGATTTTCCTCTCACTCAGGATTCTTCAGATCTCGGAAAACAATTACTGATGTCGTCTTTGTGAGAAAATTGAAATAACTGTACTACCTTTACTTATGATTCTCAAGGCTTTGCTTCTAACCCCAATATCTCTTCAGTTCTAGTCTATTTTCAAGTGATACATAACACATTTCTAAGGCCAACTTTGCTTAATGTCTCCACCTCATTCTCTTCCCTCATAGACTGACTTTCCTCTTATATTTGGTAAGACAGCTAGATTGCACTTCTCCCTTACCTACCATATCTAATCAAGTGATCATACTTTGTTGATCCTACCTCATTAATATTCTTTACTATTTCTTCCTCTTTGTCTTCCAGACCCTTTCATAGTTCAAGCCTTTACTGTCTCTTCTTGAGTTACAGCAGCCTTCTCACTGCTTTCCTTGCTCCCATTTTTATACCTTTCCTTATACCCAAGCATTTCTCCCCTCTGAAGACAAATAATAGTTTAACTGTTAAAGTTATATTCTGTTTGGTGGTCTTAAGTGGAGCTGACTTTGCTCCCAGCTTCTCCAGCTCATGTACGTCTAGTTGTGCTAGACCGATTTTGGTTTTTCAGTCATGCTAGAGGAGTTTGTCTTTCTGCAGGTAGTAGGTTTTTCTTTTCCTTTACTGCTTGTTCAACTCCTTTTGATAAAATGTTTGGTACAACAGTGGTGGAACCTTACCTAACTGCCTGGTAGATTAAACCTCCCATCCATTGCCTACTCTTTCACTGATGATCAGTCTTCCTGAGCTATATTAGGAAGGAAAATAAAACTTAGAAATCCAGGTTTGGTGTTCTTTTTTCTTACCTTTTGTATCATTTTACCAACACTAAATGCTATTTATTGAGCATTTTCACGATGGGCCATTTCTTAATTGCTTAGGAGAAAGTAATTGTTTTATAGTTCTTACAGGTAACTAAATTTTCTTCACAGAAAAAATTAATTATGAAAATGAGAAATCGTGTGTCGGTATGCTTTTTCTTATTCCTATTCTGTCTTGGCTGTTAAAAATACTAGCATTGTCAGTTTCTCACAGTTTAAATATTGTATAGAGAGAGTTGCATGAAGGTAGATAGAAATATTTCCTGAAAGTACTGTTAAATAAATCCTTCTTTGTAGTCATCCATAAGTGTTTTTTAACAAAATAAAAATGAAAGTCCCTAGACTTTTTGCATGATTCAGGGAACACAGGAAAATATGATTTAAAGTATTATAGAGCCATGGACTTAAGTGAAGGTTGCTTAAGGCTGTGGCTGTTAAATCTTGAAATGATAAGTTTAAAAACAGAGAAGGAAACCCGAATGGTTGTTTTTGTTTTTTATTTTATTTTTAAAAATTTTTATTTTTTATTACTCAAAGAATTTATCACATCTGTAGTTGTATAATGATCATCACAATCCAGTTTCACAGGATTTCCATCCCACAATCCAAGCACTAAGCATGTTGATGTTTAGGATCTTTAAATTTGAGCATCTAGCTTATGTGATACTTTCTGGAATATAAATCTTCAAATACTTTAACATTATAAAATATAATCCAGATCACTTAAGAGAATGATAAATCATGAATATTCCTGCTATCCTACTATAAACTTCTTTTATTTGGAATCTTTACACTGTCAAAATGTGAATGTTCTTTAATGAATGTATGTAGTATTTATTTCATTTTTTATTTCAGATTATATCATAAATTATTTTACACTCGTATACAGTATAGGCTTCAAGATAGATTGAAATTAAGAGATATACATTGTCTAAGTAGATATTGGTGCTATTCTCTTTATGATTAGTTAGGTTCTAGGGAAGATTTTATTTTGAGTTTCATATGGAAGAGACTTGCGTAGGTTTATTGCTAGCTAAAGAGGAAGGTTATTTTCCAGTGCAGAGGACCAAAGGAGGAAGGTCTGAGTACTTGGGAAGTTAGAGTAAAATGGAACCAGGAGCCTTGAGTAGAAGGAATACCCCGTTTCCTGCGAAGTTAAAGGGAATCAGCTGTGGTAGCCTGGGAGTTACTGAAAGTCTTTTTAGTATTCTTTTGTAATGCTTATATTTTATTATTTATTTATTTATTTATTTATTTTTGAATTTTATGGCTGCACCTGTGACATATCAAAGTTCCCGGGCCAGGGGTTGAATCCAAGGCACAATTGTGACCTATGCTATAGCTGTAGTAACTCCAGATCCTTTAACCCACTGCACCGGCTTGGGGATTCATCCCACACCTCCACAGTGATCCAAGCCCCTGGAGTTGGTTTCTTAACCACTGTGCCACAGCAGGAATTTCCTATAATTCTTGTATTTTAATCATTATTGTGTTATAATTATCCATCTCTATTTGGAGTAAATAATAAATTTTCTGCTTTTAGCTTAAAAATGTTTCTGAAGGAAAATTTCAAACATACGCAAAAGTAGAATAGTATAATTAACTTTCATGAAATGATCTTCCAGCTTCAGTGGTTATTCTGATAACTTTAATAAGTTTTCTTTTCAATTCGCTTTTTGGTGATTTTAAAATCTTATTCCCTTAATCCATCTATTTATTTAGCAGGTGTCAGATAAATGAGTACTGTTTGTTAAAGTAAGTCATCCTTTCCCTATCACATTATGAAGTATGTACTCTACTAACCTACAATTTTATTTATGTCAGTATAGCATCATTTAAATTATTTTATGTTTTATACTCATATTTTATAAATATTTGTAATTAAAAAATTAGTCATATTACCAACATTTAAAATTTTATGTTATATGGGCTGTATTTTAATATCTATATATCTTTTTAAAATTAGGATAGTAACTTTTAATAAGTCAAAATTTTTATTGATAGGCTTTTTTAAAGACAAACCTAAGTAATTATATGTCTTTATTTCTTCAATAAATATTGAATACTGCTGTGTGCTCATGTCACATCTGAATTGTTAAAAAATAGTTTGATCAGGGAGTTCCCGTCGTGGCGCAGTGGTTAACAAATCCGACTAGGAACCATGAGGTTGCGGGTTCAATCCCTGCCCTTGCTCAGTGGGTTAACGATCCGGCGTTGCCGTGAGCTGTGGTGTAGGTTGCAGATGCGGCTCGGATCCAGCGTTGCTGTGGCTCTGGTGTAGGCCAGTGGCTACAGCTCCGATTCGACCCCTAGCCTGGGAACCTCCATATGCTGCAGGAGCGGCCCAAGAAATAACTAAAAAGACAAAAAAAAAAAAAGTCTATAAAGAGTAAGTACTGGAGAGGGTGTGGAGAAAAGGGAACTCTATTACACTGTTAGTGGGAATGTAAATTGGTGCAACCACTGTGGAAAACAGTATGGAGATTCCTCAAAAAACTAAAAATAGGAGTTCCCGTCGTGGCGCAGTGGTTAATGAATCCGACTAGGAACCATGAGGTTGCGGGTTCGGTCCCTGCCCTTGCTCAGTGGGTTAAGGATCCGGTGTTGCTGTGAGCTGTGGTGTAGGTTGCAGATGCGGTCGGATCCCGCGTGGCTATGGCTCTGGCGTAGGCCAGTGGCTACAGCTCCGATTCGACCCCTAGCCTGGGAACCTCCATATGCCGCGGGAGTGGCCCAAAGAAATAGCAAAAAGACAAAAAAAAAAAATTGTTTGACTGTAAATTATTTCAATGAGTCAGTCCTTGTTTTAGTATTGTTTTCACGTCTACTTTTACCACTCACTTTTTTTATTTTTGTCTTTTTAAGGCAGCACCCATGGCATATAGAAATTCCTAGGCTAGGGGTCAAATCTGAGATGCAGCTGCTGGCCTTCACTACAGGCACAGCAGTGCTGGATCTGAGCTGAGTATGTGAGCTACACTGCAGCTCACAGCAACACCAGTTCCTTAAACTGACTGAGCAGGGCCGGGGATCGAACTGCATCCTCATGGACACTAGTTGGGTTCATTAACGCTGAGCCACAATGGGAACTCCATACCACTCACTTTTAAATTGGATATAATCATGTCATGTCTTTTTAAAAAACTATTTAAATAAATGACCGAGTAAAATTTTGTGGAACATGTAACATATGTCCTGCATCACTCTGGACCTGAGTGAGAACACAGTGATGTGTAGGATAATCACAAACATGGATAGGATATCTTTAGGTTGACTGTTATAGTAACCAATTCATAAATTATATGGAAGTTGAAAGAGACTTTGGGGACACTTTATCCACTCCTTTCTTCCCAACTATACAGAGGAATAAGACAAGGCCCCAAGTAAATGACATAAGTGGAAGTAGGCATGTGATAGTTTTTATACTTATGGTCTTAGTTTTTTTTAGAGCTATTTATACTATTGAGACACCTCGCATTTTTTAGCTTATCTACTTAGTAAGTGAAAAATAAGTTAAAATAACAGTTTGTGAATTAAATGCTAATTACACTCTGATGGGTCTGTGGACAAATAGGCTTTCCTAGAATTGTCCTGCTTCTTCTCCCAGTATGTGTTTTTTCATACTCCAAAATAGAGGTGTTTCAGTGGTACAGTACTCATGAGTCTGAATTTGTTTTTGTCTCCATCATTACAGGTTCATGTCAGGGCTGGCCTTTTTCATGGTACCGAACTCCTGTGTAAAACCATCGTAAGCTCAGAGATATCAGGGAAAAATGATCATATTTGGAATGAACCCCTGGAATTTGATATCAATACTTGCGACCTGCCACGAATGGCTCGATTATGTTTTGCTGTTTATGCAGTGTTAGATAAAGTGAAAACGAAGAAATCAACCAAAACTATTAATCCCTCTAAATATCAGACCATCAGGAAATCTGGAAAAGTGGTAATTATATACTAACTTATGAAAATTTTTATAATGGGATAATAGTAACATAATGCAATAATTTTAAGATATTGAAATAATAGACTAATATAAGTGAAATTATGTCATATAACTTGGTCCCTAAGAATTGATTTTATAAAAACAGCAAGTCCATTTTTATGTCTTATTCGATTATCTTTCAGCCAATTTATTTTACTAAATGTTATACTCTATTCTATTATAAATATAATGCTTTTTAGAAAATATAGTTAAAGAATGAAGAGATTTAAAATATTACAGGAGTTCTCATTGTTGCCCAGTGGTAATGAACCCGACTAGTATCCATGAGGACGCCTGTTCAATCCCTTGCCTTGCTTAGTGGGTTAAGGATCCAGCATGGCCATGAGCTGTAGTGTAGGTTACAGACGTGGCTCAGATCCCATGTTGCTGTGGCTGTGGTGTAGGCTGGCAACTGCAGCTCTGATTTGAGCCCTAGCCTGGGAACTTCCATATGCCATGGGTGCAGCCCTGAAAGAGAAAAAAAGATAAAAAAATAAAAAATTAAATTAAAATAAAATATTATAGGTCCACAGTCCCTTAACTGAAATTTCACTGCCAGATAAGTTTGAGAATTCAAATTTTTAGGCATTTTAGAAAAATCAAAGTTCACTCAACATACCTTGTAGGGTCTGGGACACAAACTTGTAGTTAAACACATCAGTTTCTAGCAGTGGAATATATGAGTGTTTACACTAAATCAGACAAATGAAAACTATCAGTTACCTTCATGTATTTTCTGGTCATGTAATTACTGTCAAATGAGTTATGAACAAAGTTTTAGTTTTTAAAATTTCTTGGTCTTCGAAATTGTGGATAAAGGATGGTGAACCTTTCTCATGTTTTCATCTTCCATTTCATATTTTTATTCAAGTCTTTTTAAATTTTCTTCTTACTTTTGAAAAGTTTTTGGAAGGATGGAAAGTTTGATTTTACACATTAAAAAAATCTGGTTATTGTATTTATCTATGTAAATATGTATCTTTTTTTTTTTTTTTTTGCTTTTTGGTCTGCACTTGTGGCATATGGAAATTCCCTGGCAAGGAGTCAAATCAGAGCTACAGCTGCTGGCCTATGCCACAGCCACAGCAATGCCAAATCCGAGCTGTCCTATTAGCTTGTGCTTCCTTTTAGAAATGTAAATAAATTCTAAATATCTCGAAACATTGCCTTCTCCTAATTAAAATTTATATAGGCTGAAATCTCTTAAAACATATAGCCTGACATTATATCATGCATATTTTTTTGAGTCATTAAAAATTCCTTGTCATTTGCAATGACTGAAAAATAAATATTCTATTTTTGGCTACTCTGTTTTATTGTGAGGTAGTAATTGGTTTTTAGGATTTCATTTAACCATTATAAAGATATTGAATATTTTTCTATGTATGTCTTGTTTTTAAATTGGATACTTTTTTAGGAAATCATCTACAATTCTAGAAATTTGTAGAACCAACATTATTGAAACAAAGGGCATGTATGTGTTCACACCTTAAAATATTCTTAGCATATTTATGCAATGGTATCTTTTTCAACAGCATTATCCTGTGGCATGGGTGAATACGATGGTTTTTGACTTTAAAGGACAGTTGCGATCTGGAGATATAATATTACACAGCTGGTCTTCATTTCCTGGTAAGATTTACATTGTACTCCTTAGCGTTAAAAGAGTAATTTTTGGCATGTGGACTAGTTAATGTTTCTTTATGACTCAGTCATCTTTCATTCCAGTAAAGAAACTATCATTTCATATTTTTATTATTTATTCTGAAAGAGATTTCCAAAGATTAGTTTAATGTAGTCAAAAAGTGATTTGTTTCTGAATGTATTTATTATGATGACTATTTTCTTGCTCTAAATGTTTTTCTTTTGTAGGTTTTTGAGAAATTCTTCTAAGGAGCAATGTCTTCTTTATAACAACTACTGTTGCTCCTAGCTATAGTAAATTTCTACTTATGTAGAAACTAGTAGGAACATTAACAGCTAACATGAGAAGGATAGTAAAAACACTTATTCTTTAGTTGGCCTGAAATTTAAGCTAAGAGGAACACCTTCCATGTGCCTCTTTTTTCTCAAATACTACTCAGAGTAGCCCTGTAAGGTAGACAGATTTATCCCATTATACAGATGAGAAAAGTGAAGCTCAGTGATAATTTAGTGTTTTTTTTTTCTTTTTTTCTTTTTAGGGCCGTGCCTGTAGCATATGGAGGTTCCCAGGCTAGGAGTCTAATCGGAGCAGTAGCTGCCAGCCCACACCACAGCAACAGCAATGCCGGATATGAGCTGAGTCTACGACCTACACCACAGCTCACGGCAATGCTGGATCCTTAACCCACTGAGTGAGGCCAGGGATCGAATCCACAACCTCATGGTTACTCATTGGATTTCATTTACACTACACCACGATGGGAACTCTTGATAAATCAGTCTTATATAATTGGTTCAAATCTAGGATTTGAACACAAGACTGCTTGACTCTTTCCATTGTTCTGTACTGCTTTCCCCAAAGTTGGAAGTTTTTAGTGTTATCTTTGCATTATAATTGTATTTTTCTGTCTTCATAGTTGGTTAATGTATTTAGTAAAATTGTGAACTTACTTACATTGAAAAATCATTTGGGGAGTTCCCGTCGTGGCTCAACAGAAATGAATCTGGCTAGCATCCATGAGGACACAGGTTTGATCCCTGGTCTTGTTCAGTGTGGTAAGTATCCGGCGTTGCTGGGAGCTATGGTGTAGGTTGTAGTTGCATTTTGGATCTGGTGTCACTGTGGCTGTGGCACAGGCCAGCAGCTACAGCTCTGATTTGACCCCTATTTTGGGAACCTTCATATGCTGTGGGTGTGGCTATAAAAAATAAAATCATTTTTTAGGTGACATATTTAAAAGTTTGATGAAAAGGGAATAGTTCCAGGGTTTTTTTTTGTTGTTGTTCTTTTTTTGTTTTTGGAAGATTGAGACTACTTAGCCAAATTTGAAGAAAGAGATGAGGTAACTATTAATTTTTGTTAACGTTTTCATTTTAAAGGTAAACTCACATTCAAATTTTGTGCCAAGTATTAAGAAAATTAGAGTTTACTGATATAGTTTTCTGCCAAACTTCCTTGTAATTCTCATGGTTGAAATTTATTAAGGTTTTATTTTATTTTATTTTCAAAGACATTTTCCTAAGAATCAGAATTATTTGCATGTTTTAGATGAACTTGAAGAAATGTTGAATCCAATGGGAACTGTTCAAACAAATCCATATACTGAAAATGCAACAGCTTTGCATATCAAATTCCCAGAGAATAAAAAACAACCTTATTACTACCCTCCTTTTGATAAGGTAAGCTCATTATTTAAAGAGTCAGTATGTATGCAATAATTGAATTACTGGTTCTCAGCTCTGTACGTTTGTAGTTTAAGCTCTGTAAATATATTAATCTTTCTGGACGTCATGTACCTTTATAGCTTGGTTCAGGAGAAAGACTACTGAGCCAGAAGCCAACTGTTTAGTAATGGCTTTAGCACTGACTAAGTGACACATGACATCTCTAGAATTCAGATTCCTTATTTTAAAAAATGAGGAAATTATAATTGTTCTCTGGGGTCCTTTTCAATTTAAAAGGGCTATAAATGCATTCATATGTAACTCTAAACATGCAAAATGTACAGTGAATGTGCCCATCATATCATGTTGATTCAGATTAAAGACAACTGTGTTAGAGCTGCTATTCAAAGAACAGATATTTTATGTTGAATATTATTAGTAGTAAGACTTTCTAAGGTGCTCTTATTTTTGTAGAATTGATAGTAAGGGCTTCCATTTCTAAACACATTTCCTTAGTGTACAGGCTGCACATCTTGGGGATAAGGTGTCTGTTAGGGGCTGAAGATTGGGCCATGATAATTTATATGTTAAGAGAGCTGAGCTGTCATATGTTTTGTCTTCAGGTTTGACGTCTTTGTTTTAGGTATGATTAATACTGATTTTTTTGAGGAAATCTTTGTGTAAATTCTCAGATAATGAACAAGAAGTTTTTTATTTACTTAATCTATTTGAGAACCAGTTTCCTTTAAAAGTTGATATTATTCTAAAATTTCAGTTAATCTACCGGTGTACCTAATTGTATTTTTAATGTTCATCACTACCAGACCTGCATAGAGTAGATTTTAAAAGTAGTATGTAAATTAAAATTTATCTAACTCAAGTGTTTCTTTCTTTACTTCCATTTTAATTGAATTTTGATCCACCTAATAAGTAATTTTTCATTTCATTTTCTAAAATGATTTTCTGATCAGTATATACCTCCAAATTAAAATATGTGGCTATTTCAGAAGAAGTCTTAAATGTGTCAAGAGCCACACACCTTAGTGTATGCTGAGTAGAAGAAGGCACATTTGGAGGCATCCATTACATTTATGCCATGGTTTTATTCCTTAGAATAGGAATTTATTCATAAGCTGTAGCTCTTTATGATGTACTTAATAGTCCAAGCTTTGACTGTTTCTGTGTTCAGTTATAGTATGTGTTCAACAGCCATCTATAGTTTGTTTTGGATCAAATGAGATGCTTTTTGAAGGATGTTTACAAATATAACATTTTGTGCAAATTTAAGAATTTTTAATCAATTCCAAGAGAACTTTAAAATGTTCTATTTAGCATTGTTGTCAACAGAGTCAAATATAACTGGTCACTAAACTTTACTTTTGCCTTTCGGATCCCTTGGAGAGTCTGTCTTTGAAGATCTACTTTGGGTGGAGATTTTAGTTTTTAAATATGTATAAATATATTTACTGGTTTTCTTTTACTTGTCCATTTTTATATGTGATCATTATTTAAAAAACATAATGTAGATGTAAAAAGTGTAAGTTGCTTATATTTTGTTGTTGTTGTTGCTTTTTAGGGCCATACACCCTTAGCATATGGAGGGTTTCCAGGCTAGGGGTCTAATTGGAGGTATAGCTACCAGCCTACACCACAGCTCACGGCAACGCCAGATCCTTAATCCACTGAGCAAGGCCAGGGATTGAACTGGCAACCTCATAGTTCGTAGTAGGATTCATTTCCACTGAGCCGTGACAGGAACTCCAAGTTGCTTCTATTTTTATTCAATGTTTTTTTTTTTGCTGTACTTGTATTCATTTTGCTTTTCAAATCACTTTTATGGTTATTGCTTAATTTTAATATCTATAATATCATTTAATCGTTACAACAGCTTTATGAAATGTGATGGGAATTACCAGTATGTTTTACACATGAGGATACAGTTAAATTATTTGTGTTAGAATTATTTAACTCATAACTGGATATGGATCTTCTGATTTTTTTTTTAACCTGTTGTTCCTTCCCATTAGATTACCATCTTTTCAAAAAACGGAGTCTCTTTTGAATTTAATGAATTTAAAAAATATTTTTAGATTCTCACTTTTTTTTTTTTTTGGTCTTTTGTCTTTTTAGGGCCGCACTGGTGGCACGTGGAAGTTCTCAGGCTAGGGGTCCAGTTAGAACTTTTGCTGCCAGCCTATGCCACAGATCCAAGCCCCATCTGCGACCTATACCACAGCTCACTGCATCGCCAGATCCTTAACCCACTGAGCAAGGCCAGGGATCGAACCCACAACCTCGTGGTTCCTAGTCAGATTCCTTCCGCTGCGCCACAATGGGAACTCCTAGATTTTCTCTTGACGTAACTTCTACTTTTGATATCTGTTAATTCAGAGGAAAACATAATGACAAATTGACAAAATCTTAGTCTATATTTAGTAACTTTTACATACCTTTGCATTTTCTTAACCAGAAAGTATTTACCTATGTTTAAAATATTTTTCATGTACATAAGCCACTGCTTATTTTATTGACAGACAATCCTAGTGTACTCCGTAAGTCAGTCCTTTATACTAATACCATTGTTTCTTGGCTCTCGAGTTTGAAAATTAGAAATCACTACATATCATTTTGTATTTAAAATTTATGCTTACATTAAGAAACCATGGAGATGTCAGATCATATGTAGCTCGTTATAGTGCAAGAGTAGTTATACAATTTTCATTTATAATTTTACAAAGAGCCAAATTTTAATTTTTAAAAATTTTTTTAAACAGATTATTGAAAAGGCAGCTGAGATTGCAAGCAGTGATAGTGCTAATGTATCAGTAAGTATCAAGGTTTTAAAATGACCCTTTCTTTTTAAATTTTATTTTATATAATATTGGACTATAGTTGATTTCTACTATTGTGTTAGTTACAGGTGTACAGCAAAGTGATTCAGTTATATATATATACATATAACTATTCTTTTTTTCAGATTATTTTCTCCTATAAGTTATTGCAGAATATTGAGAGTTCCTTATATCATACAGTATGTCCTTGTTGATTATCTATTTTGTATCTATATAGTAGTGTGTATGTATTAAGCCCAAACTCCTGATTTCTCCCTCCCCACACTAAAATGGCTCTTTCTTCTTACAAAGTTGTGCCCCTTGATAGTTCCTTTCATCTCGTTTGTGGTAATGAACTTACAGAGGAACATACTCATATGCAGGAACAGTCTAGTGTGAGTATGTACATATGAATGTTTGTTAAATGGCAGCTATTCTTGGTTGGTCTGTGTTCAGTGGTAAGCCCATTTCTGATACAAGCACAAGTTCTGCAGCTAGTCTGTGAGGGATGCTAAGACACTTCCTAGATTAATAGTACCGTCTTTGTGACTATTAATCAGCTGAAGGAGGAAGCTGTAATTTTCTTTATTTCCCTGATGTAACAGAGCAGATATGTTGAAGCCAGGTTTTGCAGTGCTGGGGATTCAGGTTTCTTCCATCTTGGCACTCTGTCATGTTAACATGTTTCTACCTCATGGTTGTTTTTGTTTTGGTTTGGCTGTGCCTGCAGCATGCAGAAGTTCCTAGGCCAGGGATTGAACCTGTGCCACAGCAGCAACCTGAGCCACTGCAGTGACACCACCAGATTCTAAACCTAGTGCACCACCAAGGAACTCCCCTCGTGGTTTAATATTGATCTTTCAGCTTCCTACATTACTACCTTCCAGCCCACAGAAAAAGGAAAAGCAAGAATAGAGGTCATACCCATTGTTTCTGCGGGTATCATTAATATACTTTATTTCTGCTTGCATTTCATTAGCCATAACTTAAGTTACATGGCCATACCTAAACACACATAAGACTGGGAAATGTACTCTTTAGCTGGACAGTTGTGTGCTTGGCTAAGAGTAAGAGACTATAGTTAATAAAGTAAGAAAAGGAGAATGTAGAGTCAGAGACAAATAATCTCTGCCATACACACTATTCCCATTGTTTCCAAAGACTATAAAATATATTACTCTTTTCGCTTAGTTTACAATATATATAACATTTCTACACTCTCTCTCTCTATGTTTTTTTCTCTCTTTTCTCTTTTTAGGGCCATACCCATGGCATATAGATGTTCCCAGGCTAGGGGTCCAATCAGAGCTGCAGGTGCTGGCCTATACCATAGCCACAGCAAGATCCAGGCCACATCTTTGATCTACACCACAGCTCATGGTTACACCAGATCCTTAACCCACTGATTGAGGCCAGGAATTGAACCTGCATTATCATGGAGGCTAGTCAGGTTTATTACTGCTGAGCCACAACAGGAATTCCTCATTCTTTTTTATGGCCCAGTAATATTCCAGTGTAGATACATACCACATTCTTTGTCCATTCATCTGTTGATAGACATTTAGATTGCTTCTGTGACTTGGCTATTGTAAATAGTACTGCAGTGAACCCTGGGTTCATGTATCTTTTTGAATTAAAGTGTTCTCCAGATAAATCTAGGTGTGAGACTGTTGGATCTTATGGTAACTGTAGTTTTTAAAGGAACCTCCTAGGAATTTTCACATGTTGTGGACATGGCAGAAAAAACCCCCAACTTAGAACTCCACTCACACTGTTGGACAGTTTTCATCTTTTTGCATTTGACCCACTTAATATGTTGATACAGTAGACGTAAAAATGATGTGACATTATTTCAACTTGCATTCCCTTTATTACTATTCAGGTTTGGGGTTTGCTGCTTTTTTCTTTTCTTTTCTTCTTTATTTTTATTTTTAATAGTTATTTCCCCAATACATTTTTTTTTCTACTGTACAGCATGGTGACCCAGTTACACATACATGTACACATTCTATTTTCACACATTATCATGCCCCATCATAAGTGACTAGAAATAGTTCCCAGTGCTACACAGCAGGATCTCATTGCTAATCCATTCCAAAGCCAATAGTTTGTATCTATTAACCCCAAGCTCCTAGTCCATCCCACTCCCTCCCCCTCCCCCTTGGCAACCACAAGTCTATTCTGCAAGTCCATGATTTTCTTTTCTATGGAAAGGTTCATTTGTGTCTTATATTAGATTCCAGATGTAGATGATATCATATTGTATTTGTCTCTCTCTTTCTGACTTAACATCACTCAGTATAAGAGTCTCTATTTCATCCATGTTGCTGCAAATGACATTATTTCGTTCTTTTTTCATGGCTGAGTAGTATTCCATTGTATATATATACACCACATCGTCCTAATTCAGTTGTCTGTCAGTGGACATTTGGGTTGTTTCCATGTCTTGGCTGTTGTGAATAGAGCTGCAATGAACATGCAGGTGTATGTGTCTGTTTTAAAGAGAGTTTTGTCCGGATATATGCCCAATAGTGGGATTGCTCGGTCATATGGTAATGCTTTTTTCTTTTAAAAATTTTATTTATCTTTTATAGATTTCAGTTTAATGCTTTTTCATGGCTATAATGTCATCTTAGTTCTCTCTGACATATTAAATATGTCTTATTTTTAAAGTGGTCTTGCTTCTTCTTCTAGCATCTTTCTTCATATGGGTTTTTCTCAATGTCTGGTGACTCTTAGTTTCACTCTTTTTATACTTGTGACTCCTTGTTTGTTTGCCTATTTACTGTAACCTGTGTTTAGTACCTGCAGGAATTAGGATAGACTGTGCTGACAATGAGGTCTCCTGTATGTGAATATTTCCGTACTTTATGAGATCAGGTGGCTCCCTGGAGTTCAGTACCCATGCTCATCACCTCAATTTGGGGCTGATCCCTTTGTTGTTTCAGCTCAGCCCAAACAGAAGAAGGGTCATGCCTGACCAAAGCAGGTACTCCACCTACAGATCCTTTGATAACCCCTCTGATGATATCCCCTGGCCTCCTCTCTCATTTCTTGTATCCTTTGCTTATGAGCTGAAATGTTGCCTAGAAGTGGGTTTCTCACCACTGCTTAGGTCTTAGCAGATCTCATCCTTGATCCTATCAGCTTTCTCTTATTAACAGATTGCTGTATTAGGCACTTTCTTTTATGTCTCAGAACTGTTACTGATGAGTATTTCAAAATACTTAGACATTTCCTGGTCCTTTGAATGAGAGGAATGAAGGAACTGTGTTCTCATTCCAGTCTTTTAATCCAGTCTTCATATATATCAAGAGTGGGTTATATTCCTTGTGAAGGTCATGTAAAGTTGACTTGTTGAATTGTACATGTGTTTCCATTTATATGTGTATATTAAATGTGTATATGTATAGTATGTACACATATGCAGTTCATTTCGTGAATTTACCAATACCTTACTTAGGACTTAAACATGCTCTTGGAATTAAAAATTTTTTTTTATTGTGATTAAATACACATAAAATTTAGCACCTTAATCATTTTCAGGTATACAGTTCACAAACATTAATTTTATATTCACAATATACTTAAGACATTGTTATGCAGCTGATCTCCAGAACTTTTTAATCTTTTAAAAAAAATTTTTATTATAGTTGATTTATAGTGTTGTGTCAAATTTTGCTCTATGGCAAAGTCACTCAGTTATACATATTTATACATCCTTTTTCTCAGGTAATCTTCCATCATGTTCCATCACAAGTGATTAGATGTAGTTCCCTGAGAACTTTTTGCTTTTAATGGCCGCACCTGCGGCACATGAAGGTTCCCAGGCTAGGGGTCAAATTGGAGCTGCAGCTGCTGACCTACACCACAGCCATAGCAATGCCAGATCCGAGCCATGTCTGTGACCTATACCACAGCTCACAGCAATGCTGGATCGTTAACCCACTGAGGGAGGCCAGGGATTGAACCCTCATGGTTACTAGTCAGATCCATTTCCACTGTTCCACAATGGGAACTTCCTTCTGAGAACTTTTTAATCTTGCAAAATTGAAACTCTTAGGTCTATTAAACAACTCCCCATTTTCCCTTTCCCTTATTCCTTGACATCCACTACTGCTTTCTGTCTTTATGAATGTGACCATTTCTGGATACCTCAGATAAATGGAATCATGAAGTATTTTATCTTTTTGTGACTGGCTTGTTTCACTTAGCATAATGTCTTTAAGGTTCATCCCTATTATAGCAAGTGTCAAAAATTCCTTTCCTTTTCAAGTTTGAATAGTATTCCATCTCATGTATGTGCCACGGTTTATCCATTCATTCATCAGATCCTTCATTCACTTCTACATTTTACTTTATTTTATTTTTGTCTTTTGTCTTTTTAGGGCCACACCTGTGGCATAGGGAGTTTCCCAGGCTAGGGGTCTAATCGGAGCCACAGCTGCCAGCCTACACCACAGCCACAGCAACGCCAAATCCGAGCTGCATCTGTGACCTACACCACAGCTCATGGCAACGCCAGACCTTAACCAACTGAGCGAGGCCAGTAATCGAACCCCCAACCTCATGGTTCCTAGTTGGATTTGTTTACACTGCGCCATGATGGGAACTCCCACTTCCACATTTTAGCTGCTGTGAGTAATGCTGCTATGAACATGAGTGTACAAATATCTTTTTTTTTTATTACTCAAATGAATTTATCACATTTGTAGTTGTATAATGATCATAACAGTCTGATTTCACAGGATTTCCATCCCACAGCCCAAGCACATCCCCTCACCCCCCAAACTGTCTCCTCTGGAGACCATAAGTTTTTCAATGGCTGTAAGTCAGCATCTGTTCTGCAAAGAAGTTCAGTCTGTCCTTTTTTTCAGATTCCACATGTCAGTGAAAGCATTGGATGTTGGTGTCTCATTGTACGGCTGACTTCACTTAGCATGATCGTTTCTAGGTCCATCCATGTTGCAAAAAATGCTGGCGTTTCGTTCTTTTTAATGGCTGAGTGATTTTCCATTGTGTATATGTACCACATCTTCTTGATCCACACCTCTGTCGATGGACATTTAGGTTGTTTTCATATTTTGGCTATTGTAAATAATGCTGCAGTAAACACTGGAGTACATGTGTCTTTGCAAGTCATGGTTTTCTCTGGGTAGATGCCCAGGAGTGGGATTGCTAGATCAAATGGTAGTTCTATGATTAGTTTTCTGAGGAATCTCAATACTGCTTTTCACATTGGTTGCACCAATGTATGATCCCACCAACAGTGTAATAGGGTTCCTTTTTCTCCACACCCTCTCCAGCGCTTATTGTTTGTAGACTTTTGGATGATGGCCATTCTGGCTGGTGTAAGGTGGTACCTCAGAGTGGTTTTGATTTGCATTTCTCTAATAATGAGTGATGCTGAACATCTTTTCGTGTGTTTCTCGGCCATCTGTATGTCTTCTCTGGAGAAGTGTCTGTTTAGATCTTCGGCCCATTTTTGGATGGGGTTGTTTGTTTTTTGGGTATGGAGCTGCAGAAGGTGTTTATAAATTTTGGAGATGAATCCCCTGTCAGTGGATTCACTTGCAAAGATTTTCTCCCATTCTGTGGGTTGTCTTTTTGTGTTGTTTAGGGTTTCCTTTGCTGTGCAGAAACTTTGAAGTTTGAGGAGGTCCCATTTGTTTGTTTTTGTTTTTACATATTGCTCTAAGAGGTGGATCTGAGAAGATGTTGCTGTGGTTTGGGTCAGAGAGTGTTTGGCCTCTGTTTTCCTCTAGGAGTTTGATAGTGTCTGGTCTTCTGTCTAGGTCTTTAATCCATTTGGAGTTTATTTTTGTGTATGGTGTTAGGGAGTGTTCTACTTTCATTCTTTTCCATGTGGCTGTCCAGTTTTCCCAGCACCACTTATTGAACAAGCTGTCCTTTCTCCATTGTATATCCTTGCCTCCTTTGTCATAGATGAATTGGCTGTAGGTGCCTTCTATCCTGTTCCACTGATCTATATGTCTGTCTTTGTGCCAGTACCATGCAGTTTTGATGACTTTTGCTTTGTTGTAGTATAGTGTGAAGTCCGGGAGCCTGATGCCTCCAGCTCCATTTTTCTTTTTCAGGATGTCTTTGGCTATTCTGGTTCTTTTGTGCTTCCAAACAAACTTTAAAATATTTTGTTTGAGTTCTGTGAAGAATGTCCTTGGTAATTTGATAGGGATTGCATTGAATCTGTAGATTGCCTTAGGTAGTATAGTCATTTTGATAATATTAACTCTTCCAATCCACGAGCATGGGATATCTTTCCACCTTTTTCTGTCATCTTTGATTTCTTTCATCAGTGTTTTGTAGTTTTCAGAGTACAGGTCTTTGGTCTCTTTAGGTAGGTTTACTTCTAGGTATTTTATTTCAGATGCGATGGTAAACGGGATTGCTTGAGTGTACAAATATCTTCCTGAGATGCTCCTTTCAGTTCTTTTTGGTATATACCCAGAACTCAAATATCTGTATCACATGGTAATTCTGTTTTTTGTTTTTTGAGGAACTGCCATTGTTTTCTACATTGGCTATACCATGGTACATTCCACCAACTGTAAAAGGATTCCAGTTGTTCCATATCCTTCCCAGCACTTCTGTTTTTTTGATAGAATTCAGTCTAATAGGTATTGACATTTTTAAAAAATATGTATTTGCCAAGAACTATGGGTCTGTAGAATGGAAAAAAAAATGTGATCTTTATGAATTATTACTACAGAAGTGGCAGCTTTTGATCTTCTATTCAGTCATCCTCAACATGACCCTATTTTATAACCTTCAGTGGGGCATTTGACATTGTCTATAGATTTTCCTGGTTGGGGGAGGTTGTTTCTGGCATGTGTAAGTAGAGTTCAGGGGCTGCTAAACTTTCTGCACTGCATAGGACCATCCTACAACATAATAGCATGTGATGGAGAAACCCTGCTCTGAAACATCTGTATTATAAAGTTTGTCTTACTTCCTTATTGCCCAAGCTCAGGCACAAAAATCTTAATGGCTGGCTTCTGAGAATGCAGATGATGACAGTCTTTTAGTTCAGACGTTCTGGGGATCTGCCCAAAAATGTTTTCTTAGTAAATGATTTGGAGTCTTTACAGCCTTCAGTTTTAGGGAAGGAAAGAGCAAATATTTTTTTTTAAAAATTAAAACTTACTGAAAACTTGGGAGAAGGGTATGAAGAATTCCCATGTAACTTTCGTTCAGCTTTAACATTTTATTGTTTTGTATGTGTCTATGCATTTCTTTCTGAATCATTTGATTCTAGGTGGCATACATCATGCCTTTTTTTTTTTTTTCTTTTTAGAGCCACATACACAGCATATGGAAGTTCCCAGGGTAAGGATCAAATTGGAGCTGCAGCTGCCAGCCTATGCCACAGCCACAGCCACAGCAACACTAGATCTGAGCTGAGTCTGTGACCTGCACTGCAGCTCACAGCAATGCTGGATCCTTAACCCACTGAGCAGGGCCAGGGATCACACCTGCCACCACATGGATTCTAGTCAGGTTCATTACCACTGAGCCACAGTAGGATATCTCGTCTTTCCTTGTCTTTAACGACTTGTGTTTTAAGATTACAGGCCAATTACTTTGTAGAATGTCTCTCAGTGTTGATTTGCCTAATGTTTTCTTGGGATCAGATTCTAGCTGTGCTTTTTTTAGCATGAATACAATGAAATGGTGGTGTTTTTATTGCTTTTTACTCAAAGGCAAACAATGTCACTTTGTCCATTACTGTTCATGTTAATTATTATCACTTGGTTAAAATAGTATCTACTAGGTTTTTCTATTATAATGCTAATAAGTATTTTGTGGCCATATTTTGAGACTAAGTAAATATTCTGTTTCACATCACTTTCACCCACTTGCTTTAATATTTATTAATACATCTTGCCTGAATCTATATTATTACAATGGTTTGCCAAGGGCTAATTTTCAAACTTATTTTCCTTTTGGAATTATTAATTGGCTTATCCCATAGGATAGGGGTTTTTCTTCTCCCCCATTTATGTTCTTAATTAAAAAAATTTATAGTAGTATGGATTTGTGATTTCTGTTTTATTTATTGACTTAACAGTTAGTCACTGTCATTAATTTTGATGTGAAACAGGATATTTACTTAGTCTCAAAACATGGCCACAAAATACTTATTAACATTATAATAGAAAATTTGACCTAGATTTAGCCAGTGGCAGCCCATTTAGTTTTTTTCTTGTGTCTCTTTGACATGTCTCTATCATCCTTTGAGTGTTTCCTTCTTTCTAGAGCAACAAAGTAATCCAAGCTCTTCTGTAACATTCTGTACCCCAGCTTTGGATTAGTCATTTCTCCAGGAAGTACTGATTAGTTTTATTTGTCAAAAGTATTTAGAATCCACATTCTGGGCACTGGTTATGCTTATCATTCTTGGCATTCAGTTGCATCTAGTCACTTTCATGAAACAGAACTAGATAGTACGAGTTTACATAATATTTTTGCACATATAAGCATAGAGATGTATTTCTTTATCTATTAAAAACCATGGGAGTCCCTGTCGTGGCTCAGCCGTTAATGAAGCTGACTGGTATCCATTAGGTTGCTGGTTCAATCTTGACCTTGCTCATTGGGTTAAGGATCCAGTGTTGCTGTGAGCTGTAGTGTAGCTTGCAGACTTAGCTCGGATCCAGCATTTGTTGTGGCTATGGTGTAGGCCGGCAGCTGTAGTTCTGATTCAACCCCTAGCCTGGGAATCTTCATATGCCGCAGGTGCAGCCCTAAAAGACCAAAATGCAAAAACAAAAAAGAAAACCATGAGTTCTCATTAGTGTCTCCAATTTGTTTTTACCACCACAGGATTTATTTTTCTAACCTTTGCCTTAACATAATTTTGCTTGCCTTTTCTGACATGAGAAATCTGGATTCCAATCATCCTTAGTATATTTACTTATTTGCTCAATTCTCTTATTTGTAATCTGTCTTCCTATCATGTAACCATCTTCATTCGTTTCTATCCTACCAGTCCTGACTACGGGGTCTGTCTCATCCTCAGCTGTGTGTGGTCAAGTTCACATTCTGGCTGACACATAGTTAACTCTATCCTTGGCAAACATACTGCTAACATGTTGTTGTGAGTTTCTAGCCCCTCTGAATATGACTGTTGAGTTTCTCAGCCCCTCTACCCCCAACCCCAGTAGGGAAGGGGAAAGAGCAATAGTCCTTTTTCATGTGCTTAGCACAAGATATGTCTGTTTTATTTTGGTCAGTAGTCACTATTACATCATAATATTTATATAATTTTGAATAATTTAAATGTGAAGAAAAATAGAGAAATTGCCTGTTAATTTTCATTGCTTTCCTCCATTATCTTATTTTAATTCAAGCATTTGGACATGTGTATAACTTCATTAGTTGCACTGCAATGTAATTTTTCAATACTGATTGTTTTGAGTTTTATGAAAGAATGTAAGAATCTGTGTCTTTTTGGGCTTCCTGCCACATTTCTTCTGGTAGTCATTTGTTTTTATCTTGGCATTTTCAGTACTGTGCTTTTCATAGCTCAGTAAACAATCACAGTGCAATTATATAGCTAACCCCCTGTTCTTCCTTCTTAATTTACTCCTAGGTCTTCAGGATATTTACTTACAATAGGTCTTGTAGAATCTAATTTTGATCCATGAAATAACAGTAGTTTTCCACAGTATTTAACTTGAGCAGGTTGCCTTTTTCTGGCATGAACAATTTATAATGTGTTGTTTGCAGTAACAGGTTTCACTTTTCTCTGTAAGTGTAAGAGTTTTATTTTCAAACTCTGATGACTTCTCATGATAATTTTTCAAAGAAACTCAGTTAAATTTATAATATAAAGCATACCCTTTGCTTGGTTTTCTTGTTTGTTTCTTTTTAAGCATACCCTTTTAATTTTTACTTATTTATTATTGTCTTTTTAGGGCCACATCCATGACATATGGAAGTTCCCAGGCCAGGCCTAAGCCGCATCCACAACAATGCCAGATCAGAGCTGCATCTGTGACCTATATCATAGCTCAGGGCAACACCAGATCCTTTAACCCACTGAGCGAGGCCAGGGATCGAACCTGTGTCCTCATGGATGCTAGTCAGGTTAGTTACTGCTGAGCCATGATGGAAACTCCCAAGCATACCCTTTTTAGATTGAGGCTTTGACTATAAAACCACTGTAGTCATATTTTGTGTGTGTGTTTAACCTTATTTTTGCTAAGAGCAGTTTTATTTTATTTTATTTTTTTGTCTTTTTGCTATTTCTTTGGGCCGCTCCCGCGGCATATGGACGTTCCCAGGCTAGGGGTCTAATCGGAGACATAGCTGCTGGCCCACACACAGCCACAGCAACGCCAGATCCGAGCTGCGTCTGCGACCTACACCACAGTTCACGGCAACGCCGGATCCTTAACCCACTGAGCAAGGCCAGGGATCGAACCCACAACCTCATGGTTCTTAGTCGGATTCGTTAACCACTGAGCCACAACGGGAACTCCTCTTATAGTTGAGTTTTAACAGTTCTTTGTGTGTTTTGGATAACCGTCCCTTATCAAATATCAGTCCTTTTTGTGAGTATTTTCTCCCAATCTGTGGCTTGTCTTTTCATTCTCTTGACAGAATCTTTTGCAGAGCAGATAATTTAATTTAATGAAGTCCAGATTATCACTTCTTTCAGTGATGGATCTTGCATTTGGTGTGATGTTAAAATTATTGCCAAACCCAGTGTCATCTGGATCTTCTCCTCTTTTCTTGTAGGAGTTTTATAGTTCTGTGTTTCACATTTATCTTAAGTCAGATAGCGTTGGTCCTTTAACCTTGTTCTGTTTCTACTTCAATATTGTGTTGACTATTCTGGGTCTCTTTCCTTTCCATATAAACTTTAGAACCAATTTGCAGATATGCACAGAACTTAATGGAATTTTATGGAACTTAATGGAATTTTAAGTTAATGGAATTTTAATTGTGTTTGAATAGAATTTGTTGATTTTTTTTTGTCTTTTTTTTTTTGCTATTTCTTTGGGCTGCTCTCTCGGCATATGGAGGTTCCCAGGCTAGGGGTCGAATCGGAGCTGTAGCCACTGGCCTACGCCAGAGCCACAGCAACGCGGGATCCGAGCCGCGTCTGCAACCTACACCACAGCTCACGGCAACGCCGGATCGTTAACCCACTGAGCAAGGGCAGGGACTGAACCCTCAACCTCATGGTTCCTAGTCGGATTCATTAACCTCTGCGCCACGACGGGAACTCCGAATTTGTTGATATTAAGTTCGGAAGAACTATCATTTTCATGATATTGAGTCTCCTATCCTTGAACATGGAATATATCTCCATTTATTTAATTCTGGGATTACTTTCATCAGAGTCCTTTGGTTTTCCTCATATAGATCTTTACATATTTTGTTAATTTTATTTTTTCCCTTATTTTTTGGTATGTAAGTGTTACTGTTTTTAATTTCAAATTTCCACTTATTTATTCCTGATATATAGGAAAGTGATTTACTTTTGTGTGGTGGTGGGGGGCGTGCATGTCTGCACCATGTAGAAAGAAGTTCCTGGGCCAGAGAGTCGAACCTGCCCCATGGCAGTGACCAAAGCTACTGCAATGACAATGCTTGATCCTTAGCCTGCTGCACCACAAGATAACCCGTATGATTTTTCTCTTACATATTGACCTGGTGTCACACAGTTGTTGTAATTGTATATTGACTCCAGTAGTATTTTTGTTGATTCTTTCAGATTTTCTTTATAGACAATTATATCAGCCTAATTTTTTTACCTATGCATATACCGTTTTGAATCTCACTACTTTAGAAAATTTGTAATATGACTTTTATTTATTTTAATGTTTATATGAAATCCTAGCTAAAATAATCTCAAGTACAAAATAATATACTATACAGTAGAAAAAAATATATTGGGGAAATAACAATTGATTACAATAAAAAGAATAGTGTACTGTACTAATAGACTATAAATCCTTTTAGAATCTTGATTTATAATTTCAGAGATTTGGTGAGGGGGGAGAATATGTTTTGCCTAAATGGTATATTTAAGTATAGGAAAATGTACCTCTTATCTTTTTTGGGGGGGGGCATGCCCATGGCATGTGGAAGTGGGCCAGGGATCAAAGCTTTGCTACAACTGTGACCTGAGCCACAGCAGTAATAGTGCTGTATCCTTAACCTCCTAGGCAGGCCACCAGGGAATTCCACTTCTTTCTTTTAATGTTAGTATAATTAAGAGTCTGGAATTTCCCGTTGTGGCTCAGTGGTTAACGAATCCGACTAGGAACCATGAGGTTGCGGGTTCGATCCCTGGCCTTCTTCAATGGGTTAAGGATCTGGCGTTGCCGTGACCTGTGGTGTAGAGTGCAGATGTGGCTCAGATCCCTCATTGCTGTGGCTCTGGTGATTCCACCCCCAGCCTGGGAACCTCCATATGCCACAGGATTGGCTCAAAATGGCAAAAAGAACAAAAAAAAAAAAAAAAAGTCTGGATCAAAAAATTAGCATGGACCATCGTATTTGTTTTAGTATAATGTTATAAGGATTGGGATGGAAAGTGGGATAATTGTGTTTTTTTATGTGTGGTTTTGGCCTAGATTCAGTCTTTAATCTAAATGGCTTAATGTCTCTGAGCCAAGAAGGCACCTGTTCCTTTTATTGTAAACTTTATATGTTTGGTTCATCTGTTTTTGTTTGTTTTTCTTCATAGAAATTAAAAATTAGAAAAGAAAGGAGAGAAACTCATTTCAAGTAATGACTTCTTTTTATTCTACATTACAATTCTGCCACCTAGTGTTTATACACGGAATTTTTAAAACAGGTGTTTTTTTGTTTGTTTTTTCCCCTTTTCATTTTATTTATTTATTTTTTGCCCTGCCCAGGGTATGTTGAAGTTCCTGGACCAGGGATTGAACCTGCGCCACAGTGGCAACCTGAGGCACAGCAGTGACAATGCCAGATCCTTAACCTGCTGCCCCACAAGGGAACTCCCCCCCCCCTTTTTTGGTCTTTTTGCCTTTTCTAGGGCCGCTCCCAGGCTAGGGGTTGAATCGGAGCTGTAGCCACCGGCCTACACCAGAGCCACAGCAACGCGGGATCCGAGCCGCGTCTGCAACCTACACCACAGCTCAGGGCAACGCCGGATCGTTAACCCGCTGAGCAAGGGCAAGGACTGAACCCTCAACCTCATGGTTCCTAGTCGGATTTGTTAACCACTGCACCTTGATGGGAACTCCTTTCTTCCCTTTTTAAAACTGTTTGAGAATAATTTTTTCCTTCATCCTTAGCTTAAGAATTTAATAGTCAACAATAAAAACTTTAAAAGGATATCCAACTTTTTAAGGAATTAAATTGTTAACATCTCACATTTTAAAGCTCGTAAATTGTTTAGAAATTCCTTGTGTAGTTAACCAGAATAACTGAGATTTGAACTGTTCGAATCCACTTTTAAGTGGATTTTTTTCAGTAAACATATAGCACTGTACTACATGATCCATGGTTGGTTGAATCTTTGGATTCAGGGATTTTCTCCTACTTGGGGATCAGCACCACTAACACCTGTGTTCAAGGTTTACCAATGTTTATGCAATTCAGTCTGTAATTTTACTTTCTTAGAGTCGAGGTGGAAAGAAGTTTCTTGCTGTACTGAAAGAAATCTTGGACAGGGATCCATTGTCTCAACTGTGTGAGAATGAAATGGATCTTATTTGGACTTTGCGACAAGACTGCAGAGAGAATTTCCCACAGTCATTGCCAAAATTATTGCTGTCTATCAAGTGGAATAAACTTGAGGATGTTGCTCAGGTAACAGAAGATCATTTCTATAATTCCTTTTGGCAATATATATTACTTTGTTGATTTCATATAAATTGTTCTTTCTTATTTGTTTTGATAGGTTGAATAATTTTCTGTGGGAAAAATTTTGAAATTTTTAACTCTTACATATACTCTAAATGGTATATGAGAAAGTTTTCAGATTTCATAAAAATCCCAGATTTTGAGTAGGTTTTCTTTATCTTTTACTAAAGATAATTAAATCTTAGATCTTTCCCAGTGCAATCATCTGTAATCACTACCAGCATGTGGTAGGTCCTGGGATACGTCTAACAGTTTCATCAATAAACTCCAAGGTTTTAATCTTAAGACCCTTTACAGCGAGTGTTTTAAATGAATATGTAGTGTTTGAAAATTACCTCTATTTGTAGAAGTTAATGTTTTAGGGCATAAAACATTCAGGTCAATTTTACCACATGTTTAAGTTGGGTGGTGTTGATGAATGTTTGCCTTTAGGCAGAATAGAAAAAAGGAAAAATTTTTTTTCCTGTTTTCTTTTTTAGGGTCATACCCAAGGCGTATGGAAGTTCCCAGGCTAGGGGTTGATTCAGAGCTGCAGCTACCAGCTTACGCCACAGCCACAGCAACCCAGGATCTGAGCCGCATATGCTTAGTATATCACAGCTTACAGCAACACCAGATCCTTAACCACCGACTGAAGCCGAGGATTGAACCTGCATTCTCTTGGATACCAGTCAGTTTCTTAACCCATTGAGCCACAACAGGAACTCCAAAAAAGGGAAAATTTTTTTTTTCTTGCTCCAAAATTGGCCAGTAAATTTTAGGTATTTGACTTAATTTTCAAGAGCCTGTGAAAAATACTGGCATTATTAAATTCACTTGGTTATCAGTGTTCTACAGAAAGATCCTTGAAATGATTTTTTTTTTCTTTTTGTAGCCACACCTGCAGATATGGAAGTTCCCAGGCTAGGGATTGAATCAGAGCTATAGCTGCCAGCCTGTGCCACAGCTCATGTAGGCTGGATCCTTAACCCACTGAACGAGGCCAGGGATCCAACCTGCATCCTCATGGATACTAGTTGGATTCATTATCACTGAGCCACAATGGGAATTCTGAAATGATTTTTTAATGAGAATGAATACATTTGGCATATTAAAATGACCACATTTATTCACCTTAGTTCAACTAATCTTTTAAAAACTTTTCTTGTTTTATTAAATCTATGACTTTGGTCAAGAAATACATATTTTAATCGTATACATTTTTTAAATCTTTGATTTTATTGCTTTACTTCTCAAATTAAGCTTAGAGGAGTTCCCACCATGGCGCTGTGGAAACAAATCCAACTAGGAATCATGCGGATGCGGGATCCATCCCTTGGCTTCGCTCAGTGGGTTAAGGATCTGGTGTTGCCGTAAGCTGTGGTGTAGGCTACAGACGTGGCCCGGATTTGGTGTTGCTGTGGCTGTGGCATAGGCCGGCAGCTGTAGCTCCGATTGAACCCCTCCATGTGCTTTTGGTGTGCCCCTAAAAAAAAAAAAAGTTTAGAAAGGATTTCTTTTGAATTTATTTCTCATGTCTAACAATGTTTTGCAATTATGTTACAAGCTTGTATTATGTGCCTTGTTTAAACTGTTTATACAATTAGAGCACATGAAGATTAGACCACGTGAAACTCTGAAAAGGAATTCTTTTTGTCATTTAGATTCATTTTAAATGTTCTGACATAGTCATTGTCTAAACATTTATTTAAATTCAAAGTTACTTTTCTGTGAACTCCCATAATGGTTGGATACAAGATACAAGCATTTTTAGTTGGCACACTTGCTATCTTCTCATGAATAGCATTCAGTTCTGAGTGCGCATTCAAGAAATGCATCATATTAATTTTGTATTGAATTAAAATAAAACAAATTTCTTGCTGTACTCTTAAAAGATATCTGAGAGGGGAGGCTTTATATGTCAACTATCAGAAAATGAAATGAGCCAATTCAGGTTTAATATTTCTTTATTTGAACCCCAGGAACAGAAATTTTTACATTTGGGAATTTAGTACACTTGTCTCTTATCTATGAGGGAATGTAGAGCATTGTTTTCAGATATATCAACTTCCTCCATTTTGGTAGAAGAAATTAGGGTAGTGCAATTTAATCCTCAAATAGAAACACCTAAATGTGTATCAGCAAGTGTAGGAAAACATGAATTTCATGATTCTAATCCCCCCTTTTAGTAGTCTAAAAAGTCAATGAAATAAAACGTGTTTTGGCTTCTGCCCCAAGTCTATCCCATTGCCAGTTACAGTGAGCTGGTGCAAGAGAATATGAATTGTGTTTTCAATAAATTGGCTACCTAAGCGAAGTAAGGAGTCAGAGCCTGGTGCAACCTTGTACTCTGATTCTACAGGCATAAGCCATGGTGAAAATTCTATAGAAGAGTAGCCTCCCATTAATCTCTAGGAAAACATGCTATTGGCATTCTGCAGAAGGGGTTTCACTAGTCTTTGCAGCAGACAGGTAATTAATTATTTAGTGCTGCTTTCTTTATTTATATGGCTTAAGTCAGATTTCCCCTCTCTGTTTGCTATTATGGTTTTCCCCAAACTGAAGAGTTGAGGTTTGGTAATTTATCTAATGTTACATTTATATTATGTAATAATTGTAAATTATCTTACCAAAGGTAATTACTTTTCCTTTTTTTTTTTCCATAGTTGATTTACAATGTTCTATCAATTTCTGGTGTACAGTAAAGTAACCCAGTTATATATATATACACATTCCTTTTCTCACATTATCCTCTATCATGTTCCATCACATGTGATTAGTTCCCTGTGCTATATAGCAGGATTTCATTCCTTATCCACTCCACATGCTATAGTTTGAATCTATTAACCCCAAACTCTCAGTCCATCACACTCCTTCCCCCTCCCCTTACTTTTCAATAGTAGGCCTTTTTTTAAACCCATAACACAGTCAATATTGAAGAATATATCTATCCTTACAGCATTGTTTTTGTGGAGCAGTATATTCCTTGTGTTAATTGAGGATGCTAGGAGGTTTTTTGTTTTGTTTTTGCTTTTTAGGGCCGTACCCACAGCATATGGAGGTTCCCAGGCGAGGGGTCTAATAAGAGCTACAGCTGCCGGCCTACGCCATACCACAGCAATACAGAATCTGAGCTGCGTCTGTGACCTATACCACAGCTCATGGCAGCTTAACCCACTGAGTGAGGCCAGGGAGTAAACCCGCAACCTCATGGTTGCTAGTCAGATTCGTTTCCACTGTGCCATGACGGGAACTCCCATAGGAGGTTTTTTTGACTGTTGTTTCAGATCCTTATGAAGTGATCCCCTTTATCTGTAAGGAGGACTGCTTGGGGAAAGTGAGCATGGGGCCCCATCAGTGATAAAAAGTAGGGTGAAGTAGGTGTTTCGTATCTTTAAATCAGTATTCCTCAAACTTTTTTTGTTATTACACTTCTTTGGAGCCTTTTTAGGTATTTTCGCACTAATAGCCCCATGCCCACTGGATTTTGATAACACAAGTAAGTGCTTATGTACTGTATGTGCATATGCACTTTATACTTTAAAAGAGCAAGTATAAAACTTACTCTTTTTATTCAGTGCAAGTTTAAGAATAATTAAACCACTTTGTTGTACAGCAGAAATTGACAGAACATTTGAAGTCAACTAAGGTAAAAAATTTTTTTGAAAAATAAATCTTTAGGGGAAAAAATAACAGTCAACTACCTCATATGGTCATGTGTCTTTAATTAGTCACTATGCATTAAAAAAAAGAAGAAGAAGAATTAAACCAGGGAGGCATGGATTGGGAATTTGGGATTGGCATATGCACACTATTGTATGTGGAACGGATGGTCAACAAAGACCTCCTGTTTAACACAGGGAACGCTACTTAATATCATGTGACAATTTAATGTGGGAAAAGAATCTGAAAAAGAATATATCATATTTCATATCCTTGTTAGCAATAAATGTAAATGTATACTAAGAATTACAGTGCAATGAAATTGATTGATTGATTGATTGATTGATTGTCTGTCTTTTTAGGGCCACTGTTGCGGCATATGGAAGTTCCCAGGCTAGGGGGTCGAATCAGAGCTATAGCCGCAGGCCTATGCCAGAGCCACAGCAACGCCATATCTGAGCTGCGTCTGTGACCTACACCATAGTTCATGGTAATGCCGGATCCTTAACCCACTGAGCAAGGCCAGGGATTGAACTTGCGTCCTCATGGATCCTAGTCGGATTTGCTATTCACTGAGCCATGACGGGAACTCCCTAATGAAATTTTTTAATTATTCGAAAGTTATTTTTTCTGCTAATGTAAAACAATTGAAAATCAATTTAAAAATTTTTAGTGAACTTAATTTTTAAATTTGCTTCATATGAGAAAATAACTTTTAATTTAGCTGGTAGATATTCATTTAGATATTCGTTTGGGGCACTTTACATAACTAATGAGAGGTTGAATAACTTACAGAATTAAAATAATAAAATGTAAATTATTTCTTATAAGAGCTCACATGACAAATGGCAAGGCAGTCAGCAGGTACCCGAAGGCCGCCTCTTGTAGCATGACTTTGAGATTTAGGGGGTAATTGAGAGAAATGCCTCCAACCATTGCCATCTGTTTTTGTAGCCCTGGTCTTTGTACATTTTGTTTATCTTCCTTGGACTTGATATCAGTGCCACTTATGTGATGAGGCCCAAGAAAACCCAACGACATAAATCACATGTTAAGAAGTAAGATTTTGGAGTTCCCATTGTGGCGCATTGGAAACGAATCCGACTAAGAACCATGAGGTTTTGGGTTCGATCCCTGGCCTTGCTCAGTGGGTTGAGGATCTGGCATTGCCGTGAGCTGTGGTGTAGGTTGCAGAAGTGGCTCAGATCTGGCATTGCTGTGGCTCTGATGTAGACTGGCAGCTACAACTCCAATTAGACCCCTTGCCTGGGAACCTCCATGTGCCGTAGGTGCAGCCCTAAAAAGACAAAAAAAAAAAAGGGGGGGGGGGAGAGAGAAAAGAATTAAGATTTTGTCAGATAGCTTTTTTGAGCTTTGAAAAGCCACAAATCATAATTATCAAAAAAATTTTTACTCTCCTACATAACCACTTTTCTTCCCTATTAGCTACAAAACAGATGGCACATAGTATTTATTTCTTATGGGTTACTTATTATGATTTAAAGGATTTGAACATGATATGGTCAATAAAGTTTTGTTAAGTGATACTCTTTTTTTTTTTTGGTCTTTCTGTCATTTCTAGGGCTGCACCTGCAGCATATGTAGGTTCCCAGGCCAGGGTCTAATCAGAGCTGTAGCTGCCGGCCTACACCACGGCCACAGCAACTCGGGATCCAAGCCACGTCTGCGACCTACACCACAGCTCACAGCAACTCAGGATCCTCAACCCACTGAGCAAGGCCAGGGATCAAACCCGCAACCCCATGGTTCCTAGTCTAATTCGTTAACCACTGAGCTATGATGGGAACTCCTGTTAAGTGATATTCTTAAAAACGCTGAGAGTTAAAATTAAATCCCAAATCAATTATAAAAATGTATTAACATTAAAAAGATAAAAATAAACTCCCTCAAGATCATCCTATGTTGTTATTAATGAACTTCTTATGTATAAATTGCTTGTGGAGTTCCCACCATGGCACAGTGGAAATGAATCTGACTAGGAACCATGAGGTTTCAGATTCGATCCCTGGCTAGCTCAGCAGGTCAAGGTAGCAGACACAGATCACAGCTCGGATCTGGCGTGGCTGTGCCTGTGGTGTAGGCTGGCAGCAACAGCTCTGATTAGACCCCTAGCCTGGGAACCTCCATGTGCCAGGGGTGCGGCCCTAAAAAAAAAAAAAAGTGCTTGTAATCAGGTTGAGCCCTGAAGCTAATATTCTTACTTTGAATTTTCCCTTAAGTATTTCTTGATCATTTCTCTCTGCTCTCTCCCTTCCCCCTTCCCCTCACCTTACCCCCCTCCCACCACCTTTCCTTCCTTTAAAAAAATTATTTAATGGGTAATGATTGTGGCATTCATAAATTTCAGGTAAGTAACATAATAGCTTGCTTTTATATACTTGCTTACCTTTTAGAATATTTCAACAGAGACAGTCTTTACTAATCTGTATTAACAAGAATGTATTTTTCAAAGAGTTCTCTTTGTGGCTCAGTAGTAACGAACCCGACTCGTATCCTTGAGGACGTGGCCTCGCTCACTGGGTTAAAGGATCTGGCACTGCCGTGTGGTGTAGGCCATAGATTCGGCTCTGATCCCGAGTTGCTGCTGCTGAGGTGTAGGCCAGTGGCTACAGTTCTGATTTAACCCTTAGGCAGGAACTTACATATGCCGTGGGTATGGCCCTTTAAAAAAAAATAATAATAATAATAATGGACTTTTGATACCTCAGTAAACTGCAAGTTTGCTTCTCCTTTCTTTTGCTCCATCTCTGTTCCTGTGTACCAAGGAAAAATAGATCACATTGCTAAATTTCTGAACCAGTTTCATTTTTTAAACAGCTTCAGGCACTACTTCAGATTTGGCCTAAACTGCCCCCGCGGGAGGCCCTGGAGCTTCTGGATTTCAACTATCCAGATCAGTACGTGCGAGAATATGCTGTTGGCTGCCTGCGACAGATGAGGTATCTCTTGCAGGTGGCTTTTTTTGGATCATGGAGTAACTTGTGGGTGGGAGGAGAAGTTGAGGTCTGCTTGAATGTCTCATAAAAAAAGAAAAGGCTTGGAATGATTTAGAATTTGAAACACTTGTTCCCTTTCTCCCTTCCACTCTTTCATACGCTCAGCCTCTCATATTTACTTCATATTATAAAACAAAAAACAAACAAAAACTGGGTCAGCTGGTCCCCAATGTCACCCGCATGTTCCATGACTCTGAGTCAGGAAGAGTCATAGGACTCAGCATATAGTTACTCTTGGCTAATATTTATTACAACAAATGGATACAGAGCAAAATTGGGAAAGGGAAAAGATTCATGGGGCAAAGTCTGGAGGAAACCAGGCAGAAACCTCTAAAAGTCCTTTTCCTGTAGAGTCACACTGAATACACTAAATTCCTCTAACAGCAGGTGTGACAACACACCCAAATATTGTCTACCAGGGGAGCTTGCTAGAGATTTGGTGGCCAGGGTTGTTTTTGTTTGTTCATTTGTTTGTTTTAGTGGGGGCAGCTAGTCTTATAAGTACCCTCTGCCTAGCATATCCCCAAATTCTAAACTCCTGGAAGGAAAAATGGGTGTTAAGCATAAACCATACTGTTTGCAAAAAACCAGGCTAGTCCCAGTGAGCCACTCTTATCTGTTAGGGCAGTGGGAAGCCTTCTGAAGTCTATGTTCCCAGATATCAGCCAAGGGCTAACCTTGTAAGCATGCTTTTTCAAAGAATAGCACTCAGGGTTGCTACTATGTTAACTCTTTTCTGTCTGCTACCCAGAATTAAGAAATGTTAATATTTTGTCTTTTTTTTTTAAGTTTGTATTTTTATACAATTAACATTACAGTTAAAATCCTCATTGTGTGCTCACTCAGTCCTGATATTTACACTTCCCAGAGGTAACCATTATAACAAATTTGGTGTGTATCCTTCTATACCAGGTTTTCCTTTTTTTACCACACTTATATGTCTATAAAATATAGATATAATATTGTATATTTAAAAATCATATAAATGGGTATTTCCATAAGTATTTTTTTTTTTAATTCAACATTAGGTTTTTGAGATCATTCTCTCCCATTTCATATAAATGTAGTTTATTCCTTTCACTACTATGTAATATTCTGTTTTGGGGTATACCTTATTTCCTCTATTTCCCTATGGAGAAACATTTTTAATTTTCTCAAAATTTCCTCATAACAAACACTGCTGCAGTGAACATATTTGTACAGTCCCTTTTGGGTAGGTCATGTATGTGAATCAAGGGGATTTATTTAATGAAATGTCATTATTGAGGCAGTCTCAGACAAATAGCATTTTCAGGTTTATACATTTTCTTTCTAGCCTCAAAATGAGGGATTATACTGTATGATTATTTTAAAAAAACAAAGTTCGCAGAAAATTATGGATACTGTGACTTTTTTTTCCTTCTTTTTAAAATAAATCATTTATGTTTTAAATTGTGTGATATCCAAAAGAAATTACGCAAACTCTTCAATAGTGGTTATTTTGGATGAGTGAAATAGGAAGTTTAAGGAAAGAGGAAGCCTCTTTTCTGTACTTCTGGCTTTACGAGTTTTATAATGGGAATGGATTTTACAGTAAGCTTAAGATTGTTGTATAGATAGTTTTAAAAATGAGGATCCTGGTGTTCCCATTGTGGCACAGTGAAAACGAATCTGACTAGTAACCATGAAGTTGCTGGTTTCATTCGGGCCTTGCTGAGTAGGTTAAGGATCCGGCGTTGCCGTGAGCTGTGGTGTACGTCACAGACATGACTCAGATCCTGCATTGCTATGGCTGTGGGGTAGGCTGGCGCCTACAGCTACCTTTGGACCTCTAGCCTGGGAACTTCCATATGCCAAGGATGTGGCCCTAAAAAGCAAAAAAAATGAGGCTCCCAATCTCCCAAAGTTTGCATTGCAGTCCTGAGAGGGAGGGGCTGCCTGCTCCCTTTGGGCTGAGCCAAGTGTTTTTCTTAAATAGATCCATAGGAGGAGACTGTCTTCCTATGTTAAATTTTCTGATCATGGAGGTTTTTTTCTCTATAAAGTATCCTAGGTTTCAGTCCCAGGTCTGCTTTGGATGACTTTTTAACCATTTATTGGTCAAGAGTATACTCATTAAATAGAGGACTTGGGTTGCATATCTTACCTGACTGCTGGAATTGTCTATGATGGAAGTTCCTTTACATTTGAATGGTTTGGGGGTAGATACAAGATAAAGAGCCCCAAATTTAATTCACCTCGTTTAATTATAATATTTTATATTAATTCAGTGAATCCATTCCCACTTACAAATATACTCTTTATCATTCAAACGATAAAGTTTTGAAGTTAAGATTTTCATTGTTGGGAGTTCCTGTCATGGCTCAGTTGTAACAAACCCAACTGGTATCCATGAGGATGAGCGGTTTTAATTCCTGGCCTCACTCAGTGGGTTAAGGTTCCAGGGCTGCCGTGAGCTGTGGTGTAGGTAGCAGATGCAGTTTGCATCTGGCATTGCTGTGGCTGTGGTGTAGGCCCGCAGCTACAGCTCCCATTCGACCCCTAGCCTGGAATCTTCCATATGCCGTGGGTGTGGCCCTAAAAAGACAAAAAAAAGATTTTCATTGTTCATTCATTATCTGGGAGAAGAAATTACTTAACTGTAATGATAGGAAAGGAAAATAAATTGCTGAAGAACTGATGGAATTTGTGTTTTCAAAAGCTGGTTGGTTGACTATGTCAATAACCCTTTCAGCATGATCAGAAAACTATTACCTAATTTTTTTTTTGTCTTTTTGTCTCTTTAGGGCTGCACCTGCAGCATATGGAGGTTCCCAGGCTAGGCATCTAATCAGAGCTACAGCTGCCGGCCTACTCCAGAGCCACAGCAAAGCCAGATCCGAGCCAAGTCTGCGACTACACCACAGCTCACGGCAACACCGGATCCTTAACCCACTGAGCAAGGCCAGGGATTGAACCCACAACCTCATGGTTTCTAGTCGGATTCATTTCTGCTGAGCCAGGACGGGAACTCCATATTACCTAATTTTATTTTAACCTGGGGTGATTGTAAATACAATCATCAGTTGTGTCAACCTAGATAATAAAAATGCCCCATGTATCTATTCTTTGTTCCTTTTCACTCCCCCTTCTGATCAGAAATCCTCCACCTTTCTTGTGTTATTATAACAGTGAATCAGTGAATGTATGCATACAAGTTTGCCCCAAAACAACCGCTATGTTTCAGTAAGTTAGTATTTAATAGTTTGATAGGAAGGGGTTTTTTCCTAGCACTGGTTGATGGGTGACTTACTCTGTTTTTGTTTCTTTCAGTGATGAAGAACTCTCTCAATATCTTTTACAATTGGTGCAAGTTTTAAAATATGAGCCTTTTCTTGACTGTGCCCTCTCTAGATTCCTACTAGAAAGAGCACTTGCTAATCGGAGGATAGGGCAGTTTCTATTTTGGCATCTTAGGTAAGTCTTTTATATTTCAAATTGAGTCCACCATGTATTATAAATATTAATCAGCATAATACAGGACATTTAGCAAAATAGTCTAGCTGCTTTTGTTGTATCTGAGCCATCTATAAATTTTTGCTTTCTTTGTATCTTCTATTTCTTGACACCGAGACTTTTTTTTTTAAAGTATAGTTGATACACAATGTTGTGCCAAGTTTTAATATTGTTTTTCTTTTCTATCCCGGTCTTTCCTAGGAGACTGGATATAGTTCCCTGTGTTATATAGTAGGACCTCATTGCTTATCCATTCTAAATGTAATAGTTTGCATACTATTATATGTAATAGTATACTATTAAATTAGTATTAGTATATTAGTATATTAAATAGTATATTATTAAATGTAATAGTACATTCCCAAACTCCCAGTCCATCCCACTTCCTCCCCTTTGGCTTCCACAAATCTCTTCTCTCTGTGAGTCTGTTTCTGTTTTGTAGATAGGTTCATTTGCACCATGTTTTAGATCTCACATATAAGTGATATCATGTGATACCTAGACTCTTAATTTTCATGATTTGGCAGAGTAGCTTAGATAAGTGTCCCTGCGTGCATCCTAGATTTTTAACTGAAACTAGTAATTATTTTTAACTGAAACTAGTTGGATGCTTTCCTTCAATTTTATGCTTGTGTCCTCTTCTTTTTAGTTTTTGTGATTGTTTGGTTTTGATTTGTTGTTGCCCTGTTTTTTAAGTAAATTGACCTGTTACTATATCCGCTGATAGTCATATAGGCTCAAACACTTTCTAGGGAAAAAAAGCCTAGATTTTCTTAATTTCCTTCCCTACATATTATGATCTTGATGGCCTTTTTTACATCGTAATGTTTATCTTTTTGCTGTTCCTTGTGTTTACTGTTGCTTTTACAAATAGGGTTTTTGTTTGTTTGTTTTTCCTTTTAGGTCTGTATACTGGCTTATTTAAGTGGTTACTTTCCAATTGTAATTTCCTCTGTCCTTTATCTTATTTCTTTCCTATTTAGAAGAGACCTTTCAGTATTTCTTTTAGAATGGGTTTATTATTTCAGTATTCTTTTAGGTTTCGTTTGTTAGAGAAATTCTTTATCCTTGTATTTTAAATGATAATATTGCTGGGTAGAGTGTTCTAGGCTGTATGTTTTTCCCTTTTAGAACTTTGAATATATCTTGCCACTCTGGTCTGGCCTGGGGTGTTTTTGTAGAGAAATCAGCTGATAGCCTTATTGGGGTTCCCTTATAACCAACTCTTTGTTTTTCTCTTTCTGCCTTTAGAATCCTATCCTTATTTTTAACTTTTGCCATCTTATTATAATATGTCTTGGTTTGGGCTCAACTTGTTTGGGTCCCTCTGTGCTTCCTGCATCTTGATACCAATTTCCTTTAGATTTGGAAAGTTTTCAGCCATAATTTCTTCAAATATATTTTCAATCCCCCTTTCTTTTTCTTCTCTTTCTGGAATCCCTATTATGTGTAAATTGGCCCACTTTATATTATTCCATAGATCTATTCTATTGCTTTCATGTTTTTTCATTTGGTTTTCTGTCTGCTGTCCTGATGGGTGATTTCCATTATCCTATCTTCCAAGTCACTGATTCATTCCTCTGCATTATTCATTCTGCTCTTCAATGCCTTTAAGTCAGCTTGCATCTCTGCAAATGAATTTTCTTGGCTCCTCCTTATATTTTTTAGTTCTTTTTTAAAGTACTCTCCAATACTGTTCATATCTGCTCTTAATTCCTTCATATTCGCTCTTGATTCCTTCAGTACTTTCACTATCTCTTTTTTTAACTTGGTATCTGTTAGACTGCAGAGGTCTGTTTCATTGTTTGCTCCTTCAGGGGAATTCTCCTGGTTTTATTTTTTTGTTTTTTTTGTTTTTTTTTTTTTAATGGGAATGGCTCCTGAGCTTCTTCATTTTGCTTATCTTTTCTTATTCTGTGAGATTAGGGAAAATTACTACTGTAGTTTTAGAAGGCAATTTATATGCAAGAGTGCCCATGGGTAGGTTGTTAGGGCTTACTTTTTATTTTTTTGAGTGTGATAGCTTCTTTTGGTTTCATTGCTTACTGTTTCTTTCCTCATTGTGTTCAGGCTGCTATCCCCTTTATGGGGGGTGGGGGGTGTGCTGGTGTACAGCCTATGCATGCTTCCAGGGAAATGGGGGCAGTGGGCAGTGCCTGTAGCCAGTGCCTGGTTGCTGGGCCCTTGACAGTGGTGGGGAGTTGTGGGGAGGTACCACCACAGGCTGCTCCTGCTTCAAGCACCCAGAAAGTGGCACTGACCCTCAGGCAGGTGTAGGCAGCACCCAGAGCATTTGGCAATGGCAGCAGCAGGGCATGTGCATTCTCAGGGGAGTGAGGACTACAACAGGTAGTACTCTTACTCTATTGCAGTGCCCTCCTCTGTGGCAACCCTTGAGGTGGTGCCTATTCATAGACTCCTGGTGGTGGCGGGCTATGCCTACCTCTGCAGTCTGAGATGGCCACCACGATTTGCCCCTGCTGTTGGAGACCTGTGCAAGAGTTGCCTCGCTGCCTGAGAGCTAATGCATTTGCAGAGAAAAATATTCCGATTGTGATCTAACCCCTCTTTCGCTCACCCTTCCCAACAATGGTGCCTTGCTTCTCCTGTGGGACCAGGCAGCCTCCCACACTCCCTCTGTGTGGTGCTCTACCCCCCAGCCCATGGCACACCCAATTTCTAGCCCGTCGGCTGTCTCCACACAGCCAACCCTAGTCTTCTCCCCAGAGCTGCTTCCAGAGCCTGAGTCTCAGTGCCTGGGCCCCCTCCCCAACCAAGTGTCTCAGGCTGTGGTGTCCAGGGGCGGTGGTACCAATGATCTGTGTGGCTCTCTCTCTGCTTTGCCATCCTCAGTCCAGCTGCTATGCTTTTCTCCAAGGCTTTGAGGTCCCTCCATCTTGGCTGATCTTCCCGTCAGTTAGTGGCTTCCCAGGGTGTGGATTTCTTTTCTCTTTCACAGCTTCCTGTCAGGTGTGCTGGTTCCATCCTGATTCCTTTTTTTTCCCTCTTCTCTCTCTCTCTTTCCCTTTTTTTTTTTTCCTTTTTTTCCTCTGCCCAGTTATGTGGAGGGTTTCTTGCCCTTTTTGGAGGTTTAAGGTCTTCTGCCAGTATTCAGTAGATGTTCTGTGTGAATCGTTCTACATGTGGATGTTTTTGTTTGTTGTGCTTGTGGGAGAAGGTGAGTCCCATGTGCTACTCCACCATCATCTTGATTCTCTGCATTCAGTTTCTCATTTCTAACTCTATATCAGACATTTGTGACATTTTTCATCTGGTCTTCCAAGTATTGAAGTTAATCATTAACAGAAAAACATAACTTTTCTTCCATTTGGTATAACTTCTAAGTTTTTTCTTATTTAAAAAAATTTTTTTTATTATAGTTGGAGAAGAAAGGCTCTTTAATTTGTCTTATTTTCTCATTCATTTCAGTCTTCTTAATTTTAAATCCCTCAAGGAATAACAAAATAAGGTATTTCTTCCTTTTTCTAATAGGTACACCATTCTTTAAGTGAGAAAAAAATCAAATAGAAGTTAATTGAGGGATTAGTCAATTGTGATGAGTCAGACCCATGTTTCATCTTAATTATCTCTAATTGGTAATATTACAATTTCATTCCAAAAAACAAGGTAGGAAATGTTTGGATTTCTTAGAATAATTAACTGGTAATAAAACCATGTATTTTTCTGAACTACAGTGATGAAAGAATTTGATAGTTGAGTATCTCACTAAACTATGCACAAGGTGATGTTTTCTCCTTTTCTTTGCTTAGCTGTTAATTTAATAATAGACTAAAGAAGTCCGTATTTTTATTTGGTGGCCTGAAGTGTTTGGTAAACCATCTTACTGTTTACTTTCTGCAGGTCAGAAGTGCACATTCCTGCTGTCTCAGTACAGTTTGGTGTCATCCTTGAAGCATACTGCCGGGGAAGTGTAGGTCACATGAAGGCACTTTCCAAGCAGGTATCCACTTGCTTTCATCTTCACTTTCACTTTGCCACATGCTGTTTGATAAATTGCATCACATGCTGTTTCTCTCATCACATTATTTCATAGAGGTTTTGATAACTGAACCCAATTAATACGTTTTAAATATTTATTTTATTATTTTATTTTTTTGGCTGTGCACATGACATGTTGCAGTTCCCAGGCCAGGGATTGAACCTGTGGCACAGCAGTGACCCAAGCTGCTACAGTCCCAATGATGGATCCTTAACCCACTATGGCACAAGAGCACTCCAGTACACTTTTTACATTAAAATTTAAGCCAAATAATGAAGTTTCAGCAAATTAAACAATATTAATTGAATGCTATCTGAAAAAATCAGTCAATTCCTCAGGGTATCTATATTAATACCATGCCTTAAATTTTAGTAGTAAATACCTATTTAGACATGTTTAACAATAGATTTGATGGTAGCAAAGGTTATGAAATCTTTAGATCCTTTTTTTCATACCTGTGAATTACTCTTTCCAGTTAGTGTAATGTTTTTTCCAGTTACTGTAATATTTATGATGCATATGCTCTGCCATTTGTTTTAGACTGAGATAGTTTGACAACTAAGTCTATAGGTGTTATAAGCTTCTAGAATTCAGAATCCTCAGGCTACCTTTTAAAACTTTGTATGCATGTCTGAATTTGTGATACTTTCCCACATTCTCTCAATTTCTTCCAAGGCCTTCATTTTCTAATCATTGAAGATGATGAGATATTAATGATATTAATAGATCAGATAGTAAATGCTTGCTTCATGCCAGGAACCATACTAAGTGTTTTAAGTATGCTATTTTACTTTCCTGATACTGCGTCACAGTAGTTACCAATACTGCTGTGACAAGGTGAACATCCAGGACTCCAAGAGATTAAGTAACTTGCCTTAAAAACCCACAGCTATTAAATGAAAGTTTCATATTTAGGTCTGTGCAGCTATAAACCTAAAACTCTTATTATACTGGGAGTTTTCAAACCTTTATAGTAGCACAACTCTCTTTATTTATTTTTAGGCCACATCTGTGGCATATGGAAGTCCCTGGACCAGGGATCAAATCCAAGCAGTTGTGACCTATGTCACAGCTGCAGCAACACTGAATCCTCAGACCACTGTACCACAACGGGAACTCTCCAACTCTCTTTAAAAAATCAAATCTTAGGAGTTTCTGCTCTGCACAGTAGGTTTAGAATCTGATTTGAGCATCTCAGGTCACCTTGAAGGTGCAAGTTTGATCCGCAGTCCTGCACAGTGGGTTAAAGGATCTGATGTTTGTACAGCTATGGCGTAGGTTGCAGCTGCAGCTTGGATTTAGTCTCTGGCCCAGGAAATTCCATATGCCATGGGTACAGCTATTTAAAAAACAAAAACAAAAAGCCCTTAAAGGTAGATCCAAGTCTATTTTTAAAATAGACCGCAATGTCATTTTATCGGTATAAATGTACTTTTGAAGCTGAAATGAAACATAAACCATTAAACAGAACCATTAAGCTATTTTATTGAATACAGATTTTCATTGGGGGTTATTGTCAACAGTTGTCTCAGTATCCAGTTATTTACGTTTTTTGTTTGGGGGATAATCCTGACTTATATTGTTAAGGAATTGAAATAGTAATGATTTTTAAATAGCTTCCTTGCAAATGAGAAGCATAACTGTGGCCCAGGCTTGATTTGCTGGTGCGTTCTTGGTCCCCCGATGTGTGAGTTGAGAGCATTTCTGCCATCAAGTGAAACAAACTCATATTAGCTTCTTCATGCTTGAATTTTTCATTGATAAATAGCAATGATATGTTCTTGTTATCCAACAATAATATTTCTTGAATTGAATATTATCTAACCTAACACAAGCAGATTTTTTTTAATGGTTTAATATACATTTACCCAGAACCTATTCTTTGCCAGGATTTGTGTTAGCTGTAGGTGCTGTGAAGTCACATTAGCTATGCTGTGGTCATCAAGTGTTTCATATTCCATAGCGTAGGTATACAGATATACAAATACACACACACATATATATGGGGAGAGAGAAAAAGAGAGAGAGTAGGGGGCTGATTGGTGAGATTGTGATGATTATAAAGAATTGGCTCAAGTGATTATGGAGGCCAAGAAGTTCTAAGATGTGCAGTCATGCAAGCTGGAAATCCAGGAGAGCTGATGGTGTAGTTACAGCCTGAGTCTGAAGGCCTGAGAACCAGGAGAGCCAATATTGATGAGTGCCAGTATGAAAGCAGACAGACTTGACACCCAAGAAGAATCATTATTCAGTTCCAAGACTAAAGGCAGGAAATGAACAATGTACCAGCTCAAGACAGGGAGGTGGAATTTCCTTCCTGCTTATAGGAGGGTCTGCCTTTTTGTTTATTCAGATGTTTGAATGAGGTCCACCCACATTAGTAAAGCTGGGCAATCCACTTTACTCAGTCTACCTATTCAAATGTTTATCTCATCCAAAAACACCCTTTCTGACACACCTATGATAATTGGACCAGGAGTTCCCATTGTAGCTCAGTGGTAAAGAATCCCACTAGTATCCCTGAGAACGCAGGTTCGATCCCTGGCCTTGTTCAGTGGGTTAAGGATCCAGTGTTGCTGTGAGCTGTGGTGTAGGTCAAAGATGCGGCTCAGACCCCGTGTTGCTGTGGCTGTGATGTAGACCGGCAGCTGCAGTTCCGATTCAACCTCTATCCTGGAATCTTCCATATGCTGCACCTATGGCCCTAAAAAGATGATAATGATGATAATGATGATATTGGACCAAATATGTGAACATTCCATGGTCCAGTCTCATTGATACATAATATTAACCATCACAAATCAACTTGGCATCCATAAACCCATACTTAATCTCCAAATAAAAACAATAACAAGGTCATAATTCTACCTAGCATGATATAACTATCCTGAGGACAAGTAATCACACGTTAACCTTTTTCCCAGAAGAGGAAATAATGTCCTTCAGTGGTGTTTGCTATTCTCCTTGATACTCTGTCAATTAAATAATATGATGTAAAATTAGCAGAACTTAAATAGTTTGAGTTAATTAATGATACAGAGTTAACGTATGTTAAGAGTGGGATGGAAACAGACATTTGTGATATATACTTACGTGTGTGTGTGTGTGTGTGTGTACGCGTGCATAAACACATGCTCATAACCAAATGAGTTACTCATGATAGTCCTCTTTTCTTTAACGATCATGTGATCATATCTGGTATTTATCACTACCCTCTTATAACCCATTCTGTATTTCCTTTGCCTTCAGCAAGCACCTCAGTTGGTTGTGTTTTTTACCTTCATTCTTGAAGGATCTGGGCCATTAGTAGTAGTCCTACCTGGATTGACCTGTAATTTTCCATTGATCTTTATTACAAGGACATGGTAATACTAAGAGATCATCTCTGTTCTAGACATATTCTTCCCTAATTTCCCCTTTGAAGTCAGGATCAATCACTCTAGCCAGCACCATAATGCCCTTCTTTGCTTGTTGATGCATAGGCGTGAGGAGTGCAAAATAGCTGGGCAGGAATCTGACCTTCCAATTCAGTAGAATCATTGTTTTGTGTCCCAGTGGAATCATTCTTTTCTCTGTAACTAAGACCTCTTTGCCAGCAGAGCATAAGATCTCAGCAAAAGGAATAAAAAATTTTGTTAGTAGGTCAGTAGGGGTAATAGTGGATAGTGCTCCTTCCATTTCCACACCTTGATACCTGGACCTGTGAATCCTGATTATTGGAGAAACAGCATCATATATTGGGTGCTGATTCAGAGCATATATAGTCTTCTACACAACCTTGTCCCAGCCCTGCAGAGTATTACCACCTAGCCAGAACTGTATCTGAATCTTTAAAAGGCCATTCCACTATTTTATCAAGGAATCTACTTTGAGGTGGTGGGGAAATATTGTAAAGCTAGTGAATTCCAAAGCAGGAGCCCAGTGCTGTGAAATGAGTTCTTTGATCAAAAGCAATGCCATGTAGAATGCCATTAGGGTTACAAAGATATTTTGTAAGTTCATGGTAGTTTTGGCAGAAACATTGCATGTAGGCAGATTTATAATCAGAAGGTCTGTTCCAGTAAAGACACTGCCCTTTCCAAAAGAAAGCAGTCCAGTGTAATCAACCTGTCATTCAAATTCACCATGGCCTCATGGGGAGTTCCTTATGATCAGCTGACAAAGGAAGAGAAGACTTAATCATGGTTTACAGAAGACTCTACACAATATGTAGGTACCATATAAAAGTGTACAGCTGTGGTACTACAGCCCCGTTCTGGAACATTCCTGAAGGACAGTGGTCAAGGGAATACTCCCAGGGTGCAGAACTTTGGAAAGTGCACCTGGCTATTCACTTTGCCTGTCTTTCATGAACCAGGTGTTTTCTGACCCACCATGCCACAAAGATGGGTGAGCACAGTAGCACTTGATCATCAAGTCAAAGTGATGTAGAGGAGATGGGTCCAATCAGGCCCTGACAGCACAAATTACATAAAGAACTGGCCTAAACATCTATGGTCTCCCAGTTCTGCCACACTACCTTTTCTCTCCTAGCCTGCACCTGTCATTCAGTAGCTGGCTGACCATCCCCAGGAAATGATACCATATTGTGGACTTAGGAAAGAGGCTTGCTTTTATCCATAGAATGGGTCACCTTATTCACTTGATTATAAAAATCTGCTTCCAAGGTTAAACCTTGGCTTGTGTCCAGTGGGACACAAATATCTTTTATTTTTTTGCTCATTCAGAGAGGTCTGTTACATCTCTTCCTTAAATTTCCTTATCACTAGTTTTCCAGCTATGTCCCTTCTAAGTCCCTGACCATGAGCCAAACGTGGGTCACAGCTTGTGAATTGGTGCGTCATCACACATATGGCCATTTCTCCTTCTAGGCAAAGTAACCATTGCAACCTGAGCTGTCTGCCATGGTTACTTTTTGGCTAGTGGTTAAATATTCCCTCTTAGACTTTGTTCCTTGGCAGATTGTTTTTTTTACCTTGAGGCAAAGACTCTCCTACTTTTTTGCCTTTTCTGGCTTCTCTATCTCACTTTGATGGCTGTTTGTTTTCCCACTTCTAACATTCTGTTCATTCCTGTACCTCTATGGTATTACACCCTATTTTTATATGAGATCTCTGTATTAATTTCCACTTCCACTACACTTTTATAACTCATTTGCACTGCCAGAGGAACTACCATACGTTTTCATAGGTGATTTTAGTATTTATGGTTTTCCATTCATGTAAAAACAACTATATCTGATCCTTCCTTTTTGGAAAGCCTTTCAATGGTAATAATAATTGCTAATATTTATTCACGTATTATGGGCTGTTTATTCTTCACAACAAGATGAGATAGATATATGATTAGTCCCCTTAATTTTATGGTTCTCTTCAATATATCTCATACCAATGTCTCATGTGTCAAGGTTACCATCCTTGTCCAACCCATTGTCCTTTCTTACTTGGATGTTTTTGTTAACCTACTAAATTGTGCCCCTTATTTCCATTCTCCCACACGTGTACATGCACACACTCCCCTCCATTCTCTACACAGCAAATAAAGTGGTCTTTATAAAATGTAGATGGGAGTTCCTATTGTGGCTCAGAGGTTAACGAACCCAACTAGCATCCGTGAGGATGCAGGTTCGATCCCTGGCCTCGCTCAGTGGGTTAAGGATCTGGTGTTGCTGCAAGCTGTGGTGTAGGTCACAGACACGGCTTGGATCCTGTGTTGCTGTGGTTCTGGCATAGGCCGGTGGCTACAGCTCCAATTTGACCCCTAGCCTGGGAACCTCCACATGCTGTGGGTACAGGCCTTTAAAAAAAAAAAAAACCAAAAAAATGTAGATATGTATTTTTTAAAATCCCTATAGTAATTTTCATTGCATGGAGAATAAAATCCTTACTTTAATGTATATTAGACCCCATTTGATGAGGTCCTTACTTCTTTGGCCTCATTCATATGGTCAGAGCCCACTGGATATTTTCTTTGTTTTCTAGGAACCTCAGTTTGACTTTTATAACAGCAGACATGTGACATATGTTAGATTACATTATTCTACTCTTTTTCTTGACTGATGAAAAGCCAGGGGAAGATTGTACCCTTCACATGGCATTTCTTATTATCACTGTAAACCTAAAGTGTGACAAGGTGTTGAAACACTTAAAGCATTTGACTTATGGCCATGTGGGTATTCAGAACACTGTTCCAGGAAATGGATATCAACATAATTAGTGATAGAGCCTGAAAATTCACAATTGTACAAACATGGAAGAAATTCAAATTTGAAATAATTCAAAAAGTTCCTGAGTGCATAGCCCATTTTTCTCTTAGTTCCCTTTTCACCAGTGTTTGTACAACTCCAGAAATTGTTGAAAAACGGGATGTCTGTGGTTTTGACAGATGGCTAACTTGGCAAGCTTTAGCCCATCTCGATTTTATCATCAAGCTACATAGAACCTTCCTAGTTTCCTGTGAGCAGGCCCTTAGCCTGTCTGTAGAAACTGCATGCCTGAATTCATCTCTCTACAGAGTCTTGGTGGTTTCCTTGCACAGAAGCAAATTTCAGAAATGAAAACATAGTATAAAATAAATCTCCTGTTTGTGGAAATGCAAGCCATGGTATTCACAGTGTTTGTTGTAAACATATTTTATATGCTTGTTAAATGCAATTTACATGTAGATATACATACTCTGTTTTTATCATTTATTTCCAGTATTAGTGACACAATGATAAAATGTTTCTTTTAATGCTTTATGGTTGGTTGAAGATGGGTCTTACAGAATTTGACATAATACTACATAGAAAGACCTTTAGTTATTAAGCAATAAAGTAGACTTTTAAACATGTTTTTTGAGGAGTTCCCTCTGTGGCACAAAGGATTAAGGATCTGTGTTGCCGCAGCTGTGGCATAGGTCACAGCTGCAGCTTGGATTCAGTCTCTTGCTGAGGAACTTTATATGCCACAAGTGTGGTAAAAAAACAGCAAAAAACCACAAGTTTTGTATTCAGTTACCCATTGTTGATTCACATTGTACCACTTGCATAATTTTTGAAATTTGCATAATTTTTGATAGCCAGAGTTACCTCATTATAAAAACAAAATAATTTAGACTTGAACAACAGCTTCTGTTGTCTATTCATATTCATTTTACTGTATAATAATTTATACTGTTAGTAAAAAGAGGATATACTGAGAAGATGTCATACAAGAGTAATGGCAAAGATATTAAGGTTGAATGTCTACCCCAGGGTTTCTTCTTTTTTGGGCCACACGCATGGCATATGGAAGTTCCTGGGGTAGGGGTTGAATCGGAGCCATAGCTGCTGGGCTGCCATAGCTGGACACCACAGCTACAGCAACGCCAGATCCTTAACCCACTGAGTGAGGCCAGGGATCAAACCTGTGTCCTCATGGATACTAGTCAGATTCATTTACACTGAGCCACAATGGGAACTCCGTGGTACATAGATTTTCCTTTCATACAATAGAGTTGGCCAAATAGAGTGGTTCAGATTGTGTTTCAAATTCTTTTATTCAGTTAGTTCCAGAGTTCTGAGTAAAGTTTTCATAATTATCTTTTACCTACAATTTATGTCTCTTTTCTTTACTTTGTAAGATCTTATTTAAGAAAAGGGTTCAAACATATTTGAAAAAATGGTGCTTTAAGTAACAAGTGATTCAAGTTAATTAATTATGTTGGACCTAATGTATTTGTCATAAAGCAAGCACTGTTTTTACTGGTTGTCCTGTGTGTATGTCGGGGGGGGAAGGGGAATGGTTACTAATGTAATCACATGGTATTGTTATTAATATAAGTGAATTTTGGTGGTGGGGAAACTTATTTTGCAGGTTGAAGCACTCAATAAATTAAAAACTTTAAATAGTTTAATCAAACTGAATGCAATGAAGCTGAATAGAGCCAAAGGGAAAGAGGCCATGCATACTTGTTTAAAACAGAGTGCTTACCGGGAAGCCCTCTCTGACCTGCAGTCACCTCTGAATCCGTGTGTCATCCTCTCAGAACTCTAGTAAGTGACTGTCTGTACTGTGCTTGGTGGATCTCCCATTAAGTAGTAATACAGACGGGATTTCTGAGTTACTGCCTTAGGGGATCAGAGGGGCCAGCTGTTAGCCTAAGTAAGTGGAATGTAATTAAAGAAGGAAAATCGTAAAGTCTTCAGAAGTTATTCTTGTATTTAATAGGATGTATGCCTTCTAGCTAAATGTACCTGTGGGGTTAGTGAAAGTTAATACAAATTAATTTCCTTTCAATTGTATATAATTAAATTTGTTTTCTATTTTACTAGTTTCTAAGACTTGAAACACCTATGTAATTAAAATGTTGGCAGCAATCATAGACTGTTTACTAGATAACTTTCCTGTTTCAAAATAAGATTTTGAAAGAATTTGGAAATTCATTTACTAATTTTTTTATTTCCTACACTTAGGAATAACGGGAAAGTGATAATTGTAATCATCAGTATTCAAAATTGATCTCTCTTTAAGAAATCAAGAATGAACTCACAAGCCAATGTTACATTCTGGTTTTTTTTTTTTTTTTTTGGTCTTTTGTCATTTTAGGGCTGTACCTGTGGCATATGGAGATTCCCAGGCTGGGGATCGAATTGGAGCTGCAGCTGCCGGCCTACACCACAGGCACAGCAGCTCGGTATCTGAGCCAATTTTGTAACCTACACCATAGCTCACAGCAATGCCGGATCCTTAGTCTACTGATCGAGGCCAGGAATTGAACCCTTGCAACCTCATGGTTACTAATTGGGTTCACTGACCACTGAGCCACGATGGGAACTCCACATTCTGATTTTTTATTGTCTCTGTATAAAAACACAAAGTCAAGGAAAAATAAGGAAAGAAAAGGAGGAATTTTAAGTGCAGTTGTGAGAAGGGCAAATCTGGGTTTTCAGTGCAGTTCATCTGGCATCTCTTCATGCCAGCCAAGACTATGGTCCTTGTTGCTTTTCTACCAAGAGAAAATATTGTAGTTCTGACATCTCTAGACCTGAATAAAACAGGTCTTCACGAAGGATTTTTCCCGTTAATTTATCATGGCAACATTACAGTCTTACCATATCTTTAAATTGAAGTGTGCTAATTTTTCCCTTTTTTTTTGTTTTCAGTGTTGAAAAGTGTAAATATATGGATTCCAAAATGAAGCCTTTATGGCTTGTGTACAACAACAAGGTGTTTGGTGAGGATTCAATTGGAGTGATTTTTAAAAATGGTGATGGTATGTACTGAAGTTTTTACAGTGCCATATTCCTTAGTATTTTTCATTTGTTGTCTTTTGGTTTTTCTGAAAGGTGATATGTAAATGCATAACAAATAGCAGCCGAGAGGTAGCTGTCAATGGCTATAAAGTTGAATTTGGCATGCCATAAATTCTTTTTTTTTCTCTTGGAAAATGATTTCTATAGTTTATTTACAAACCTTGGTCTAATAAACCTTCCTTTTTTTCCTACAAAATAGAGTTGTCTACTCCTTTGGTAAAAAGCTCGTGAAATACAAGAGAATATTTTAAATAATATAGTCATATATCCTGTTTCAGTGACAGCAATTTTGATATTGATGCCATAGTCATGTAAAATTCATTGAGCTTCAGGTTCTTCATGGCCATGAGAATTATAGCATCTCTGTGTTGTGTTTATTAAAAGGAATTAAGTAAGTTAACTTAAGTAAAATGTTCTTAGAATAGTATCTGCTTACAACTTTATCAAAAAGAACTTGTATTGTTTTCTTAGACATTTAACCCCACTTGACCATATAAATGTCATTGTGTGAAATTCGGTACTTTCACATCCTCTTACCTGAAAATTATCCTTGGATATGATAATAAATAAAATCAACTATTGCATTTTTGTGAACTCATCATGCAGTTACTCATGTGATTTTTTTTTTTTTGGTCTTTTTGCCTTTTCTAGGGCCGATCCTGCGGCATATGGAGGTTCCCAGGCTAGGGGTCTAATCAGAGCTGTAGCCACAGCAACGCAGGATCCTTCACCACAGCTCATGGCAACTCCGGGTCCTCAACCCACTGAGTAAGGCCAGGAATCAAATCCGCAACTTCATGGTTCCTAGTCAAATTCGTTAACTACTGCGCCACAATGGGAACTCCTCATGTGATTCTTAAGAACTGCTTGTGCATCCCTAAAAACAAAACAAGAAGGAAAAAAAATTAGTGTGAATTGTGTGGATGCTATAAAACAGCATTACCATGTCATAGCAGTATTAAAGCATGCATATGGTTAGTACAACTAAAGAGATTTTGAAACTCAATTTCTGAAATAATTTTGGGGACATGTTAACCAGCAAACCTAATATTTAACATAATAAATGTGGTGACCATTAAAGTTTTGGGAAAAAAATTAACAAAACCATTATTTGTCAGTCTTTTTTTTCCAGCCAGTTAATTCTGGCTGAATTAGCTAGTCTGTTGTTAATGTTATAAGGCATAAAGTAGAAAGCACTTATAATAAAGCAGGGTTTTTTCCCCTTAGACCTACGGCAGGATATGTTGACACTCCAAATGCTGCGCTTGATGGATTTACTCTGGAAAGAAGCTGGTCTGGATCTTAGGTAAGATTTCTGGTGAATTTATTTTTGTCTCAAGTTATATTCCTTCCACAGCAAAAATTTAATAATCAACATTAAATTCCTGTCGATTCCTTTCTTCCTGCTATTATTATTGATTGTTGTTCATAATAATATTTATATAGCACTTTATAGTTTACAATGTGCTTTCAAATACATTATCTTACTGAAACCTCATTAGATGTAAAACTATACATGTGATAGCAAGAGTCATATTCCCACCAGTGATTTTTGAAGGCGGTCTTAAGGGGGATGCACTGGTGATCATGTGAGTGATAAACCAGAGAAGGGGCCTGCCCCTCTTCTTTAGCCAAGTAACACTGAACCCTCCACTCTCTTGAAAGGCAAGTGTTCAGATGGGCTCTCAGGGTGTTTTTTGTAGACAGTAAGCAGAGCTGGTTTATGGCAACAAATAAAAAGGCAACATAATCAATTTTTTAAAGTTTGATTATTATAAAATCTTTTAAGATAAAGAATTAAAAACAAAATGTAATTTTTAACTATGTAAAAATGTAAGATTTGAATGTCAACAAACAAAATTAAAAGTTAAGCCTTACACTGGGCATTATTTTCATAATGAACAGGATGGAGGATAGTAATTCTAAATATTTAAAGAGCTCGTAGAAATAAATATGGGGGAAAGATGTGAAAAGGTATTCATACAAGTTGTAAAACAAACTAATTCTGTAAACACTGTTGGTTCTAGTGAGGTATGAATGATAAGAACAATTAGATACCATTGATTACCTAGCACAATTTTTGTTAAATGAAATGTAGTCTAGAACATTGTTAAGGTAATAAAAACACAAATACTGTCTTATACCAGTGTAAATTAATATAAAATTTGCAGTATCAAGCTTATTTATACCCTATATCTAATATTTCCAGAATTTACTTTTTTTTTTTTTTTTGGTCTTTTTGCTATTTCTTTGGGCCGCTCCTGCAGCACACGAAGGTTCCCAGGCTAGGGGTCGAATCAGAGCTGCAGCCACTGGCCTATGCCAGAGCCACAGCAACGCGGGATCCGAGCCGCATCTGCAACCTACACCACAGCTCACGGCAACGCCGGGTCGTTAACCCACTGAGCAAGGGCAGGGATCGAACCTGCAAGCTCATGGTTCCTAGTTGGATTCGTTAACCACTGTGCCACGATGGGAACTCCCAGAATTTACTTTTAAATTAGAAATGTGAACAAAGACATGCACAAAGATATTCATCCTTGCTTTATTTACAGTATAAACCTTGGGCCACCCTTTTGAACATTTGCTCAATAGGATAATGGTTTATAAAATGATTAGCTTTCCCATATGATCAAATATCTCCAATATTTGAAAGTATTCTTTAGGAGATCTCTTGCTTCGCAGTGGTTTAAGGATCTGGTGTTATCACTGTAGCAGCTTGTGTCACTGCTGTGACGCAGGTTCTTTCGTGGGCCTGGGAACTTAGACATGTTGTGGGCATGGCCAAAAAAGTATTGTTTATAGAGAATTGCTAATAACACTTTGAGAAAGTATTTATCTTCAAATGTCAAATGAAATAAGTGAGGTGCAAAACAAGTATTTTAATATAATTATTTCAACCACATTAAAAATTCCTGAAAAATGATAACACTAAAATGTTGACAGAAACTGACATTACTTCTGGATGGTAGGATTAAGGGTGATCCAGTTCCCTCATCCCAACCCCTTTTGTGTACCTGTTTCTCTCTTTTTCTTTTTTTGTTGGTGTTTCTCTAGTTTTCTGTGGTGGCTGTGTTCTCCTTTTTTAATGAAGGGAAAAGAATATTATACATGTTTCATGATCTAATACAGGTCCATACATTTATAACTATTCTGGTTGTTGATGAATAACTTCATCTTTTGCCTAATTCTTTGTATTTTATTTTTTAAAATTGTAGAATATTTCAAACGTTAAAATAGAAGATAATTGACATTTTTTGTGATCTTACACCCAGATTTATTTAGCATTAAAAGACAGATGTTAACATGTTTCCATATTTACTTTTTTAAAAAAAATTAAATCTATAGATAAAGTTAATGCATTATTATCCTCTTCTGCTTTTTCACATCTCAGAATTTACCATTATTCTAAATTGTAATATATATATTTTTCTGCTTTATATATTATGTATCAGTGGAACATTTGGAACTTGCAGTAAATACTATCATTATCACATGTAACTTTAGAGTTTACTTTTTCATCACATATTTTTGTGATTTATCAAGATTATATGTGAATTTCTAATTTGTTGTTTTTGATTCTCTATTAATACTTTGAATAAATGCAAAAATTTATCCATTTCTCTATTAGCTTTTTTTTTTCTTTTTTTTTTTTTGTCTTTTTGCCATTTCCTGGGCTTTTCTTTTGCTGCTGTTTTTGTTGTCAGGTTAAGAATCCATTGCCTAATCCAGGTCCATGAAGATTTATACCTATGCTTCTGAAATTTTTGGTTAGTCTTTATCTAGGAGGTCATCAGTTTCATTTCATTTATTTTGTATTGGATATCCTATTGTCTCAGCACTGTTGTTGAAAAGACTATTCATTAAATTATCTTGGCACTTGTTAAACATGAATTGAATGTAACAATGAGTTCTAAATTCCTTTTCATTGACTTACATGTCTATCTTTGTACAGTCTTTTTTTTTAATTTATTTTTTGCTTTTTAGGGCCATCCTTGTGGCATATGGAAGTTCCCAGGCTAGGGGTGGAATTGGAGCTGCAGCTGTCGACCTACACTATAGCCACAGCAACACCAGATCCTAGCCACATCCATAACCTGTGCTACATATAGCTTGTGGCAGTGCTGGATCCTTAACCCACTGAGTGAGGCCAGGGATCGAACCTGTATCTTCACAGACATTATGTTGCATTCTTAACCTACTGAGCCAAAACAAGAATGCCTATGTTTATGCAGTTTTGATTACCTTGTAATAAGTTTTGAAATTGGGAATTGTTTGCTTACATTCTCTTGTAGGAGTTCAGTGGTTTCGGGTCTTACAATTAGGTCTTTAATTTATTTTGAGTTTATTTATATATGTGGTGTGAGAAAAATTCTGATTTTACTCTTTTATATGTAGCTATCTTTTTTTCCCAGCCTCACTTATTCATCAGATGATCTTTTCTTCATTGTATATTCTTGCATCCTTTGTCTTAGACATTTACCATATGTGTAGGTTAATTTCTGGGTTCTGTATTTAGTACCATCCATTTATACATGTGTTTTTGTGCCAGTACTATGCTGTTTTGATGACTGTAGCTTTGTGGTATAGTCTGAAGTCTGGGAATGTTATACCTCCAACTTTGTTCTCTTTTTCTCAAGATTGCTTTGGCTGTTCAGGGTCTTTGCAGTTCCATATAAATTTTAGGACTATTTATTCTAGTTCTGTGAAAAATGTTGTGGTATTTGGTTTGTTTAAATGAATTCTATAAATTTATAGTTTTTATTTGGTGATTCATCATTCTCATATTTCTATTTCGATCTCGAACATGGTTCCTTTTAGTTCTTTAAACATCGTTTAAATAGGGGTTTTAAATTTGGCAACTCTGAAAATCAGATTCTTTCCCTTTTTGTGGTTGCTTTTTGCTGTTTACTTCATGACTTTTCAACTAAAAAGTTTCTGTTCATTGTCTTGTGTGGTCACTGACTTCTCTGCTTGTTTATTGTATTGGTCTGCTAATGATTGGCCATAGCTTTCCTTAAATGCCTAGAATCTTTAAGTCTTACCGTCTTTACTGAGTAGTTCTGTGTACATGTCCGGGCGTGCCTTCAGGAGTCAGCCAGGTAGTTCAAAACTGCGCCTTAGCCCTAACTGGTATAAAGCCTCAAAGTTAGCAAGAGGTGAAAACTGTGGCCTTCTAAGTTCTTTCCTATCCATTTGCACAGCCCGGGGAATGCAAGCAACTGTAGCCATGCACGTGGCTTTTAGATTCCTGTGGATGTATTGTAGTCTTTCACTGTTCCTTGTAAACATATCTCATTTCACAGTTTTCCTTTAAGTTTTTTGGTTAACTTATCATTTACCCCAGCTATTATTTACTTAATATCTGCATATTAATCTGCATATTAATGTTAAACAGTTGATTCAGATTATTTTTGAGAAACACCCTACAACTAAAAGGCAATTGACAATGGATGAGATCTGAGTCAGGTCAAAGAAACAGAATTGTGAATGTGATCTTTGTCTCTAGTAGAAACTATTAGAGTTCAGGCTAGGGGTTGAATCAGAGCTACAGTTGCCAGCCTACACATAGCCACAGCAATTCTGGATCTGAACTTCATCTGCAGCCTACACCACAGCTCACAGCAATGCCAGGTTCTTAACCCAAACCCACTGAGCGAGGCCAGGGAGTGAACCTGCAACCTCATGGTCACTAGTCAGATTGTTTCCACTGTGCCACAATGGGAACTGCATCTTTTATTCTATCTCCCAGTCCACTAATTATCTCTTCAATAGTCTTATCTTTTGTATATCAAAGTAGTGTATTTATTTCAATAACTGTTTTTATGCAGGAGTTGTTTTTGATTTTGTTGTTGTATAGCTTTCTCTCTCTCTCTCTCTTTTTTTTTTGCTGCACCCACAGCATGTGGAAGTTCCTGGGTCAGGGATTGAACCCATATCACAGCAGTGACCCAAGCCACTGCAGTGACAACATTGGTTCCTTAACCCACCTTGTCATACACATGCCTGTTCTCTTTTTAATACTATACTTCCCTTATGCTTTCTATTCCTTTTCATGCCTTTTATCATTTTAGGATTTCTTTCATATTGTTCTGTTTTATCTCTTAGGGTATCTGTCACCTTTTCATTTATCTGCTTAATCTTACTCATTTCCTTGTGTAGTGAATAATGTTTAGTTTTGAATTCGTTAGTGGTAGGGATTGTGTTTTCTGTGTGGGTTCTTTGCTCCCTAAGGTTTGAAAGTTGCCCCCCAAAATGAGTTTGCATTTAATTTGTGCTTTTGCCCAAGGTCTTTACACACGATTAGTCAGTTTTTTGTTAATTCTTTTCCTTCAGACTCTCATACCTCATAGGTATTTATATTATATTTGAATGTCATAAGGATGTGAGAAGGCTTGGATTTTTGCACTTTTATGAATCCCTCTTTTTTTATTGCCCACCTAGGGCCAAGGTTAGATGACAGACTTTAATGGTATATCCTCTCATCAGGGAACAGACTTTTTCTAGTTCTCTTTATACATTTGACAGTCTTCTTAGAGCCCCAGTTTTGTGTAGGATCTCAAGTCTAGGTCCTACATCTCATGAGTTCAAGACTATGTCTCCTTTATCAAGGGTACCAAAATGTCAACCAAGTCAGTAACTTCCTGAGCCACTAATAAGTATAATCTATATTTCTGTGATGTAGAAGTCTCTTTTTCTTTCTTTGTTAACCATAACTATTTTTAATACTTTTTTTACTTTATCCATTATAAAAAAACTTAAATATCTTTGCTGGTAACTATATAAGTAGTAAGTTTTCTCTCTGAGTGTCATCTTAGAGTCTGTCTTTCAAGTACTTTTAACATTTTATAGTTGCCAAAGGATATGAAATACATGATTGGATGCTAATTTCCCTGAAATCAGTGATAACCCCCCTTTTTTTTAAGGGCCGCACCCAAGCCATATGGAAGTCCCAGGCTAAGGACCTAATCAGAGCTGTAACTGCCAGCCTATACCACAAGCCACAGCAAAGCCAGATCCTCAATCCATTGAGTGAGGCCAGGGATCGAACCCATGTCCTCATGGAAACTAGTCAGGTTTATTACTCCTGAGCCACAATGGGAACTCCAGTGATTCCACATTTATCACAGGAATACAAGCCTACTATGTTTGGAAAAGACCACTATAATTTAATTTAGAAAAAGAGAGTTTATGTTGAACAGACAGAAGGTTATAGTATGGACGCTTACACCGCCTGACACACACAAAAAAAACTAACAAAATTTATCACAGTATGTTGTTATAATTAGTTTTGTGAATATAAAATTAAAGCACTTATATTTAAAATCAGTGACTTTAGAAATTCTCTTGTGGCTCAGCAAGTTAACGATCTGGTGTTGTCACTGCTGTGACTTGGATTGCTGCTGTGACACAGGTTTGATCCCTGGCCTAGGAACTTCTGCACACTGTGGGTGTGGCCCCCTCAAAAATCGGTGACTTTAAAAAAATTAAATATTAGTTCTAGGTGTTGTATTAGGTTCTTCACATGTGTGATGTCATGTAATCTTTACAACTCTGAGGTTTTGTTATTCCTTTTTAGCAGATGAGAAAATTAAAGCTCAAGGGATTTTAAATAATTTGTCAAAGTTTACAAAAATAATAAGTGGTTGTGGAGCTAGATTCAAATTGGGGTCTGTCAGACTCTAAACTTGGTATCAATTGTTCTATTATTTTAGCAGTCTAAATGAGAGAACAATTGTGGTAAGACTTATATAGGAACCCTTTGTTTATCAAAGTATTCTGGTGCCCAAAATATGTGCTTATCTATTTTTTTTTAAAAAAAGAAAGAGTTTTCTAGTATCAGATCCTTCCAGGATAAACTTTTCCATTGCTGTCGAGGTAGAAAAAATAATTTGCTATGAGTATTGTTTCTTTCATGGGCCTTGTAGGTATGACTGAAGTGAGATTATAGTTCATCTAAAAAGGTCCTTTGAGTACTATAGATGACAAGAATTTGGTTACAAATTAGCAGAAATCTCTATTATGGCTGTGTAAAAATATAGTTAGTTTTGAATAGGTAGCAGATTTTTTCATCAGTCACTTACTTGTAAGAAATACATGCTTAGGAATTCCCCTTGTGGCTCAGTGGAGACAAATTTGACTAGTATCCATGAGGCAAAAGGTTCCATCCCTGGCCTTGCTCAGTGGGTTAAGGATCCGGTGTTGCTATGAGCTGTGGTGTAAGTCGCAGACGAAGCTCAGATCTGGCATTGCTGTGGCTGTGGCATAGGCCAGAAGCTACAGCTCTGATTCTACCCCAGTCTGGGAACCTCCACATGCCGAAGGTGCAGCCCTAAAAAGACAAAAGACAAAGAAAGAAAGAAAAATACTTGCTTAGGTAAGAGGGAAATGGGTGATTGTGAGAAACTCTTCCTGAGGCAAACATACGCGAGAAGTGTGGCTTTCTTGCTCGCTCGTTCTTTCTCTCTCCTTTCTTCTCTTTTCTTTTCTTTTCTTTCCTTCCTCCTTCCTTCCTTCCTTGGGGGGGGGGGGTTAATTGGCACATAGCCACAACCCATTTATTTGCATATTATTTGTGGCTGCTTTTATGCTGTAACTGCACCACTGAGCTAGTTACCTAGTGTTCTATAGCCCCTAAAATATTTATTATCTGGTTCATTCCACTAAAAATTTATTGATTCTTTTTATAAAGTAAAGCCTAATGAAAATGATTTTGCCGTATATGTCCACAAAAAATGGGAGAAACTTTGCAAGCTTAGGCTGTAACTCCTTGGTTCTTTCCAAGGTTATCGCATAGGCTACACAGTGGGCTCCTTTGCTAAGAACAGATTCTGGCCATGTGATGAGTCTTGTTAATTATGAAAGGCTGATCTAAAGACTTTGTCCTTAGTTCATTCAGCCCAATTGAAACCCCCAACCAAGTTCTTTTCTCTTACTTTTTAAATTTTACCCATTATATTTAGCTGTAAGGCACATTTAACAGCAGATGAAGTTCATCGTGACCTCAGGCAGAGGGAGGCTGCCATATGTGGGAGAGCTAGAAATAAACCTGGTATCTGTCTGAGGGGAAGCAGTGTGTATCTAACAAGAAAAAGGAACTTGTCTGTCCAGTGAGAACTTTGCTGACTTTTTGTACTCTGACCCCATGTTTTAAAAATATGCAGGCCTTTAATTCTTTTGAGTTCATTTTCAAACTAATAGCTTTTTTTTCCACCAAACTTTTTTTTACTGTTTCTATAAATATACGTGCCCTAGTGTTCCTATTGAGTTTGTTTTCCTTTTGGCCAGCTGTTCAGGTTAAACTGGTTCACATAGCACACAGTCTTTTTAGTTCAATGTCAAGTCTTTTAAAAAGTTCAATGTCAGGATACCTTCTAAATATTTCTATATTGGTCAGAATATTTTAGCACCTGCAAAAGTGCCACGTTAACATGAATGAAAGTATCTGTTTCTTATTTTCATTTTTCTCTGAATATCTCAAGATACTCTTTTGGTATCTTCTATGCCAAATTAGAACAATTTGTAAGCCACCAATATATTAGAATGCTTATGTTAATGAATTGGGTCCTGTTCCTCACTGCTTACAAAATCAGTACTCACATGTGGTTTTTTGTTTGTTGGTTTTTTGTTTTTTTTTTTTCCACTTTTTTCTTTTAGGGCTGCACTCGCAGCATATAGAGGCCCAGGCTAGGAGTCGAATCGGAGCTACAGCTGCTGGCCTATGCCACAGCCACAGCAACACAGGATCCAAGCCACCTCTGTGAACTAGACCACAGCTCATGGCGATGCCAGATCCTTAACCCACTGAGCAAGGCCAGGGATTGAACCCACAAGGTCATGGTTACTAGTCGGATTTGTTTCCACTGTGCCACAACAGGAACTCCACAAGTGTTGATAGAAAGGAAACATGCTTTTGATCAGAATTCCAGCAGTCTAGAGAGATGGACTCAGTGTGCCCCGCAAAACTACCTCTGAAGAATCTGCTCAGCCATGAAAGACTTTAAAGGGAAACAGGAAGTAATATCAGTTAATCATTGAGATGGAGGCGGGGGTCAGAGTTGTCACCATCCCCCACTGTATACAGGCTTATATGCAGTTTTGTTGACTCCTTGTGGTCTTTCAAGATGCTACCTTGTTCACACAGTTTGTCCTTGAAATTACTTAAGGGGAATCTGGAGAAGAGATCTGGTCATCTGTTAATTACTTATTCTTTATTTATACTTCTTTGATTTATGGAAAGAACCAGCAAAACCAGCAAGTAAGGCATAGTGTAATTTGAAAGGTGTGCTAGGGCCTGAGATGAGTTGAGCATGGGTTGCCTAGGTTAAGATTAGTGACAAGACAAAAGGGTGTCTCTTACAGAGAGTTCCTTCCTATAAAAAGCTTTTTCCTTCTAAAAGCTGCTTACACTCTGACCTTTGGTCAACAAATAGGTAATCAGCCTTTTCTGTCAAGTGTATTAGCTTGTCTGCATGTCACTCTGTCTGGGTTTTGGTAGTTTTGACAATTCCATCCCATTCTGTTCCCCCCCCCCCCCCCGCCCACCACCCCTTATAGGTGACATTGAATTTTGGAGTTGTCTTCATTATGACTTTATATCTGAATTTCATCTATGGTGTTTACTTCTGTTTGAGGAGAGCTGTATAGTAATTCTTTAATGACACTGATATCAGTTAGAGGGATGAACAAAGAAGACGGAAGCTGTAGAAGCCTTAGGTCAAGGAGTTGTATTTTCTTCCTTTTGAGGCAAGGGGCTAAGGTACCACTCAGACTTGGATTGATTTGGGTCAAAGCTAGACAAAACTCTCTCCATACCCGTTCAGAGTAGAGTGATGAGGCTGCCATCCCAGTACTATAGAATTTATTTCATTTTACAATTCTTGCTCTAATGAAAAGATAAATTGTTCCTTGGGTCAGAGAGTCTAAGAAAGGAAGATAAACATTACTAATGGTTGTTGTGGCCTCTATAAGAAGTTCAGTGCAAAGGGCCCCTGTAAGGTGGTTAGGGCCCTAAGAGTTTGTCCCCAGCTTGACTTCTGTCAAAACTGTCTCTATGACAAGGATGTTTTTTCCTTCCCATTGTGAGCATTTCATCCTCAAGATACTGAATGCTTTCATCATTGTCTGCTTTTGAAGAGGAAGTTGTTGGATTTTTGCCCAGTTTGGCCACAAGTGGGGTGGGAGGAGATGTAGGAAAGTGAGCCAAAGTGTGCTTTAACTGGACAGTGTTTACTTCACATGTGTTGTGTCATGATAAAGACAGGGGTATTGGTAAAAACTTTCATGCTCCATAGCTACCTTTCCTAGTGAAGGGTAAACTTTAAAAAAAGAGAGAGAAATAAATAAATAATGCAGTTGTAAAGCAGTCTGTTGGTATATCAGGCTGTTAAGATGTAGTTTGACAATTTTGATTCCAACCATACTTTGCTAGAACTAGGAATGTTCTTAAAGAGGCATAAAATTATTGAATTGTTGATTGGAAGGAAATTTAGGAACTGTTTAATGAAACTCTTCTTTTATCTGGTTGTTACATGCACTCACACACTCATGCATTCCCCAACACACACACACACACACACTCTCTCTCTCTCTCTCTCTCTCTCTCTCTCTCTCTCTCTCTCTCTCTCTCTCTCTCTCTCTCTCTCGGTAAGATCCTCACATGACAGATAGGGCTCTGGATGGTCTTTCCAACACTGACATTTCTCTTCACTTGGCTTTTTGCACCCCTTTGTACTTTCCTCTATCCATGGTGTCCTTCCTCCTCACAGAGATCTTTCTTGACTCTTGACATGTTCTGATGGCACTTCTGATTCATGCAGCAGTCACATGCACATTGTGGATCTATGGTTTGTCTGATTAGTGGGAGGAGGGACTGCCCCTCTTGCTCATTTCTGTGTCACCAGCAGCTAACACAGTACTTTGCACATAGCTGTACCCATATATGTTTGGAATCCATGAATTCTATCCATTCATTACATTTTCTATAGTCACCTGACTTATATTTGAACTTTCAAAAGTATCTTATTCTATTTTGGATTTGCTGTAGTGATAATACAGTTTTTAGAAAACTGAAGAAAATGTTTATAACCAGGATGAGAAAAGGATAATATTAATATGTAAAAGAATTCCCACACATCTCTAAGGAAAATGTTTGACTTTAATAAATAGACAAGGATGTATGATTAGCTAATTCACAAAGGAAATTCTCAAAATGGCTAAGAGAGACCTGAGAACATTTTTATCTCATTTGTAAAACTGGGAACTTACAGGGATTTTGTTATTAAATTTAGTTCATTCAAAAATAATTGTTGAGGAGTTCCTGTCGTGGCTCAGTGATTAACAGATCTGACTAGGAACCATGAGGTTGCGGGTTCGATCCCTGGCCTTGCTCAATGGGTTAAGGATCCGGCATTGCCGTGAGCTGTGGTGTAGGTTGCAGACGAGGCTCGGATCCCGCGTTGCTGTGTCTCTGGTGTAGGCTGGCGGCTACAGCTCTGATTCGACCCCTAGCCTGGGAACCTCCATATGCCACGGGAGCGGCCCAAGAAATGGCAAAAAGACAAAAATAATAATAATAATAATTGTTGAGTGCCTCTTTTGTACCTAAGCACATTCTTAATACTGAGGATACACAGTGAACAAATTATCCCTTCCTAATAGAATTTACGTCCTAATAGTGGAGAGAAACAATAAACAAACATGTAAATAAAATGTACAGGATGTTGGATAGTGTTGAGGGCTGTAGAGGAAAATAAAGCAGGGAAGAGACGGCAGGTAGTAGGTCACAGTGCTGCTATTTTAAATAGAATGATCCAGGAATTCCTTACTGAGACTGTGACATTTCAGCAAAGATTTCGAAGAGCTAAGGGAATCAACCGAGTAGTTGTCTTGGAGAAGAATGTTCCAGGCAGAGAAATAGCACAGATAAAGGAATGAGAGGGTGTTATAGCTGATAATGTTTGAAGAATAGCAAGGGAGCCAGTGTACTAAGAACAGAGTGAGCAAGGGAAAGATTCTAGGAGAGGTGAAGGGGGACTAGGTGAAGGCCTTTTGATCTGCAAGTATGTTGGCTTTTATTCAGGTGGGAAACCATTGCAGAAAATTCAGTCAGGGGAATGACATGAGTATTTGTCATATATAATGTAATGACATACATATATATTTGCTTTTTAGGGCCACACCTGTGGTATATGGAAGTTCCCAGGCTATGGGTCGAATCAGAGCTACAGATGCCAGCTACTGCCACAGCCACAGCAATGCTGGATCTGAGCCATGTCTGCGACCTATACCACAGCTCATGGCAATGCCGGATCCTTAACCCACTGAGCAAGGCCAGGTATCGAACCACATCTCATGGATACTAGTAGGGCTCGTTACTGCTGAGCCACAACAGGAACTTCCAACTTGAATATATTTTAAATGGATTATGGTGCTGTTCCATTTAGAACATTCTATTCTGTGGAATCAGAGAGGCTAATTAGGAAACCCGAATAATTGAATTAGAGTTGATGGTAGCCTAGACTGGGGTGGTAGCAGAATGAAGGATGGAGATAGAGAAGTACTTAGACTGTATGCATTTTCATGATAGATAAATATTCGGCATGAGAGGAAGAGTCAAAGATTACTTTGAGGTTTTAGGCTTGAACAACTGGAAGGTGTTAACCAAGGTATAGAGTGCTTAACCCGCTGTGTGGCATACCCGGTGCTCTGTGAAGGATGGTTCCCTTCCCCAGAATTTAGGATAAAAATGAAAGACTTTATCGATCTGCCTTCACAACAAATTTTTCTCTCCACCTTCACAAACAAATAGAATGTTTCTCCAGAATAATTAGATAACAGATTCTACATTTAGCTAGCACATTGGAGTTCTAATAAATTACTGTCTGTTGACCAAGATATTTACTCTCTAACAGAAGGTGAAACTATTGTTTTTCCATATGACTGATACAATAGTGGCAAAGATGTCAATAGTAGTAAAACTTCTAAAAAATCAAAGAAAAAACTTACTCTGTCAGTGTTTCATTTTATGGATAACATGCACTTTATGCCCATTTTTTCTTTTCAGGATGCTGCCTTATGGCTGTTTAGCAACAGGAGACCGCTCTGGCCTCATTGAAGTTGTGAGCACCTCTGAAACAATTGCTGACATTCAGCTGAACAGTAGCAATGTGGCTGCAGCAGCAGCCTTCAACAAAGATGCCCTTCTGAACTGGCTTAAAGAATACAATTCTGGGTTAGTGTATTTTGTTTGATTTTCATTCTTCTGAACAAACAGTCAAACAAATAATTGTTAGAATCCTCAGTGTCCCAGAGGAAATACTAGTGTTATTTATTGCTTCACTTCATGTTAGATCAAAATGACAAATAGGCCTTCCTAAAGTCTTACAGACAATTAATTCTACTTCATCTAGATCAAATTTCAGAGCTGTGCAGCATTTTAAAAGCTAAGAATTTAAGTATTTAACAAATAACATATAACTTTTTAAGTGCATGAACTTCTGTAATTATGTGAATGTATGAACTAGGTAAGTTTTCAGTAGATATTTATAATAGAATTTAGTGACTTTATAGACTGATCTTGCCAAACTAAAAAATACAACACTAGGAATTGTGTTATTGTGTTGGAAAAGTGCTAATACATAGGAAATGAAGGAATTTTACAGGAAGGGGAAAACACCTCAAGTATTTTTGGCTTAAGACTCTGAAGTCAGACTGAAATTTTATCATGGTCAAAATCCAAGAACTTGTATGTGAGAATTAGTTTTCAAATTTTGTTTTTAGCGCCTTGTCCTTAAAGGGTCTATATTAGTCAGTTTTGATTTAAGTCAGTGACTTAAATGGTTGGAACTGCAATACCGAAGTCTTCAGTATGAAATTCTAGTCTTTGGTCAAAACTACAAAAATGTTCTGAAGCCCGGTGTCATCCAGCAAAACCGATGGTGTCCTTTCATTACTATGCATATGAACCTACCACTATCGCCACTGAAACATGAGCCCCAGGACACAGCATTTTGAATGGCTGAGGTCCAGTTATCAGATGACTCCTGCTGACTCCTCTCTGCCCTGCTCCTCTGATGATCATCCACATTTTCTTGGCTGATCTAGCATCTTCAACTCATATGGTTTTGGCAGCTCTGTGTTGCAGTTCTCCTTACATTAAAGAGGAAACAGAAGTGTGGATTGGGTCCATCCCATACATTGGAGGCTGAAAACCTTTCTTGCTGCTATTTTTTTCCCCTTGTTCAGGGATGACCTGGACCGAGCCATTGAGGAGTTTACCCTGTCCTGTGCCGGCTACTGTGTAGCTTCTTATGTCCTTGGGATTGGTGACAGACATAGTGATAACATCATGGTCAAAAAAACTGGCCAGGTAAGCTGCTTTCCAGAGTCTGCCACGGGCCTCAGTGATGCTCTTACATATGAGCAGCACAGTTTCTTGGGAAACTCAGTCAGATTTCTTATGATTCTCAGAGTTATGTCTTTGTCTTTCCTTTTATTTCCCACCCCTTGTTTCATATACCATCTCCTTCATATATTGGTTTGTTTGCCTAAAGTTAGGTGATAAGCATTTATTGAAATGTTAAAAAAAATTATTGCAGTTATTTACAAGTGACCTATTCCTTCAGTATAAAAAATTGTACTGGCGGAGTTCCTGTCATGGCGCAGCGGAAATGAATCCAACTAGGAACCATGAAGTTGTGGGTTCGATCCCTGGCCTTTCTCAGTAGGTTAAAGATCTGGTGTTGCCGTGAGCTGTGGTGTAGGTCGAAGAGGCGGCTCACATCTGGCATAGCGCCCAGCTATAGCTCAGATTAGACCCCTAGCCTGGGAACCTCCATATGCCACAGATGTGGCCCTAAAAAAAAGACAAAAGACAAAAAAAAAAGAAAAAAGAAATTGTACTGGGGACAATATGTACCTAAGAGTAGAACGAACAAATAATGCACAGGATGTATTAACTTTAAAGAAGACAACCAATGCTTAAAAAAACACCAAAAATAATTGAGACGAATCCCACTTGAGCCATTTTTTTTCATTTAGAATATCAAGTCTAATCATATCTGGAAGTAAGGAGAAATAGAGTAGAGTGATATCACTTGGGGGTAGCCGGGGAACTAGACCAGGTTATTTATTTTTACTTATTTGTTTATTTATTTTTTAAATGGACACACCTGAGGCATATGGAAGTTTCAGGGCTCAGGGTTAAATTAGAGCTGCAGCTGCTGGCTTATGTCACAGCCACAGCAACTCCAGATCCAAGCCTCATCTGTAACCACTTTGGATCCTTAACCCACTGATCGAGGCCAGGAATTGAACCCACATCCTCATGGACACTATGTCAGGTTCTTAACCTACTAGGCCACAGTGGGAACTCCAAGACCAGGTTACTTATTTATTTATTTGTCTTTTTGCGTTTTTTAGGGCTGCTCCTGTGGCATATGGAGGTTCCCAGGCTAGGGGTCTAATCGGAGCTGTAGCCACTGGCCTATGCCAGAGCCACAGCAACGCAGTATCCGAGCCACGTCTGCGACCTATACCACAGCTCATGGCAACACCAGATTGTTAACCCACTGAGCAAGGGCAGGGATCGAACCTGCAACCTCATGGTTCCTAGTCCACTGTGCCATGACGGGAACTCCAAACCAGGTTATTTAATATAAAGAAGCTCTTAATTTTGAAATGAAAAATGTCTCATTCTTCAGAGTGACTTTTGTTTGTAAAATTCTTTTACATTAAGCAAAGTCAAATAAAATAATGAGATGTTTTTCGGTTTGGCCACCCTTGGAATTCTCTGACACTAAAGGCATTCCAGAATAAAAATCTCTGAATCACTATATAAACTTCTGGCTCTAGGTGGGACCCAGAGTTTTACACTTCCTTGGAGATCTGGTGTGGGCTTTGAGAATTGAACCTTGTGTTCACACCTAAAAAGATTCCCTTGGACTTCTGGTTAATTAGGTCAAAACAGATTTTTCTCCATTGTTTCCTCAGGCCCTTCTAATATGATATTGAGAAATAAGAAATATGTAAACCCAGAAAGTCAAAGATAATAGGCAAAGAGGCACAGTGGGCGAAAGACATCAACAGATTTGGGGATGAGAGAAAGCAAAATGGAAAAATGGCAATGACTTAGCATAGCTGAGAGAATGTCTACTTGTGGAAGGGTGTGTGAGTCTAAGAAAAGGCCTGGAATCAGAGGCACTAGATGCTGCTGAAGGAGTTCCCATTGTGGCTTAGCAGGTTGAGGACCCAACATCTCTTTGAGGATGTGGATTCAATCCCTGGCCCCGCTCAGTGGTTAAGGATCTGGCATTGCCACAAGTCTACAGCATGTGTCACAGATGCAGCACATATCCAGTGTTGCCATGGCTGCGGTGTAGGCCTCAGCTGCAGCTCCAGTTTGACCCCTAGCCCAGGAACATCCATATGCTGCAGGTGTGGCTATAAAAAGAAAAGAAAGGAATAGATGCTGCTGAAGGTGAGCAAAGGGGAAGAGGCTGAAAATAGGATTGACTGGCAGTTTATAAATGGAGCAATTAGGTGCTCATGTCTCCTTTCCAACTCCAAGAAGGGTTAGAAGATTTATTTCCTGAAGAAACCAATTCTTCTGACTCAAGGACAACCAAGTTCTATAGAAGCTAAGAGTAAGGGGCCATATTAAAAATGAGGATGTGAGGACTATGTCTAGATACTCATGTTGCAACAGAACAAAGGGTGGGGGAAAAAAATGTATACATGTAAGGATAACTTGATCCCCTTGCTGTACAGTGGGAAAAAAAAAATTAATTAATAAAAAGCTTAAAAAAAAATGAGGATGAAGTGTAAGTTGGCATGCTAAATAGTATGGTTCCCACACACTCCTGCTTGCTTTGCTACGAGAACACTAGCAACCAGGTATGTATTTGCACTCTCACAAGAGACTAGATAGTTCTTCTCAAGAGAATTGGATTGGTTCCAGTGAAAGGGCTTTTAGACCTGACAGTGGAGGTCTCTCCCCAGTTACTTTCCAAGGAAACCCACTGATCAACAATCCTACTATGTCCATAGATTTTTCATTCATCTTTTTGGAGACTCATTATTAAATGTGAATGTTCATTCAGGGATTATAAGACATTTGAGGCAGAGCTCCACTGTGAAAGATAGGGACTAAAGCAAGCAAAATGGGGGGGAAAAGGACTGGGAAAACAGAGTTAACTGCCGTAAATAGAGGATGATTAAAAAAATAAAAACAAAAAAGACATTGTGTCTATGTTTTTAAAAATCAGAAAATAGAATCCTTGGAAACTAAAAAGAGGAACAAATAGGAGTTCCCGCCATGGCACAGTGGGTTAAGGATGTTGTCTACCTGGTGGCAGATTCAATCCCTGTCCTGGAACAGTGAGTTAAGGATGATCCAGTGTTGCCACAGCTGCTGCTCAGATTTGATCCCTGGCCTAGGAACTTTCACATGCCATGGGTGTGACAAAAAAAAAAAAAAAAAAAGAGAGGAACAATAAAATTAAAATAGAAGTTTAAATTCAAGATCAACTAACTTTTCTTTCTTTCTTTCTTTCTTTCTTTCTTTCTTTCTGTTTCTTTCTTTCTCTTCTTTCTTCCTTTCGGTCTTGCCGTAGTCGTTCCTTCTTTCCCTTTACTTTTACTTTCGTTCTTTCTTTCGTTCTTTTTCTTGCTTGCTTTCTTTCTTTCTTTCTTTCTTGTCTTTCTTGTCTTTCTTTCGTCTTTCTTTCCCTCCCTCCCTCCCTCCCTCCCTCCCTCCCTCCTTCCTTCCTTCTTTCCTTCCTTCCTTCCTTTCTTTCTTTCGGCTGTGCTCCTGGCATGTGAAAGTTCCCAGGTCAGGGATTGAACCCACACCACAGCAGTGACCCAAGCCACTGTAGTGACACCAGATCCTTAACTGTGCCTCAAAGGAACTCCTCAACTGACATTTCTTGAACTCTTGTGGGAAGCACAGTTCCATAAGTTCTTTATGTATGTCAATTCCTTTAATCTTTATGACAACCTTAGAGAGCAAGTGTTAGTATTACCCTCTTTACAGGTGAGAAAATTGACACGACAGAAAGTGGACATACCAGGACTTAAATCCAGGCAGTTTGGCCCAGATTCTGTTTTTTAGGCACCATGTTATATATTGTCCTTCAACATCCCCAAAAGGACCAAAGTATCTGATAAGTAGAAGAAAGAGGATCCCGAAATGATAGAGAATCAGTTCAGGGAGGTTCACCATCTAGCCTAATGAAAATTACAGAAGGAAGAGCACACAAGGGAAGGGAAGTGAAGGAACTTACCACGCAAATAATACAAAGATTTCCTCAGAGCTGATATTCATGAATATCCAATCAAAAGGTCACAAAATTTTCTTTCCAGTGGGTGAAAAGACCCTCACTAATAATGCCCATCCCCATAACATTTCAGTGCATTAAGCATAAAGCAAAGGTCTTAAAACCTTCCCAAAAAAACACACATAGCAGGCCACATACCAGAGTTCAGGAGTCAGGAATCTAGCAGTGTCGGAAAGTATATAGACAGTGGAAATTAATCTTTATGCTTTTGAGAGAAAATTATTTTTAACTCAGAATTCTATACCAAACTTTCAGTCAAGTATGAAGGTAAAATAAAGTCATTTTCAAATATAACAAGGTCTCAAAAGCTGTACCTCCTCTTCATCTTTTTTTCAGGAGAATGCTAGAATAAGGGCATCTATCAAAACAAGGGACTGAGAGTTCCCTGGTGACTCAGCAGGTTAAGGACCTGGTTTGGTCACTGCTGTGGTGCAGGTTTGATCCCTGGCCCCGGAACTTGCACATGCCATAGGCACAGTGGAAAAAAACCACAAACAAACAAACAACTAAAAAAACCAACAAGGGTCTAAACTAGTGGTTCTCAGCTGGGGTGCTTTTGCACTCAGGGCATATTTGTCAATGCCTAAAGACATTTCTGGGTGTTACGACTGGGAGGGGGGATGCCTACTGGCATCTATGGGTAGAGGCTAGGGGGGCTGCTGAAAACCGTCTAGTGTCTAAGATAGAATCTCACAACAAAGAATTATAGGGTCCTTAATGTCAGTAGTGCCAATATTGAGAAAGCCTGGCCTACACCAAAAGAGAAAGTGGTATGGGATTGGGAAACAGGAATGGACTCCAAATGGGAAGAGGGTGAAGGCTGAACCCAGGGTGATGATTCTGTGGCAGGTCTGGAGAGCAGCCCACCCAGACAGCAGCTAACAGATTACCTGACCATGTGGGAAACTATTTTGAAATGATTTTTAGATTTTTAAGATTTTTTTGAAGAATTAGTGATCAGATCACTGAACACTAAGACCAAAAAAAAAAAAAAAAGTTTTGTCAAGGAAAAAGATTAACAAAAAAGGAAATGTTGTTGTAGTGTATGTACCATTACCACATGGCTCAGCTTTGAAATGTGTTTCCATATTTGAGCAATATAAACACTGAATGTTGATTTAACCAGAAGTTTTGATATAGTGTGCTCCATTGTGAGGTGTTACATCAGCACAAGAGTACTAAATCTGTACCATCCATAATGGTTGAAAATTAGGAAGTAAAAAATAAGTACAAACATGCTATTTAGAGAAATGGGGGCAGCTATCAGGAAAAACATGTGAAAGAATGGGGAGAAGTTCCCTCTAAGTAGAGACACTTAAGGTGGTGAGGGAACTGGTGGGACAAAGAGGTCTTCTCTTTTTGGTTTGCTTCTTTGTGTAAAACTATTTGACTTTTAAAAATCAATGTTTATTATTTGGATGTATTTTCCCTTTTAAAGATTCGTCTTTCCCACTGGTTATATGCAGTTTAATATCAGGGTTATTATTGAGTATAAATGATCTGTGAACATCAGAAGCACACTTTTCCCAAGTGATCCAGAAGGCTGTGAAAAGAGAGAAGAGCTCCTATTATGTTGGATGTAGTGCTTGGGGATCTAGGACTGCTGAGGTCTTGCCTTTTTATTTGGAACCCACCAGAACAAAGGGGGAAATTATATCCCATTTGTTTTCCAGCTCTTCCACATTGACTTTGGACATATTCTTGGAAATTTCAAGTCTAAATTTGGCATTAAAAGGGAGCGAGTGCCTTTTATTCTTACCTATGATTTCATTCATGTGATCCAACAAGGAAAGACAGGAAACACGGAAAAGTTTGGCCGGTAAGCATTGTCCTTGTGCCAAGGGTAAACACATCTAATATATTGTTATCTGACCAGCTGAGAGGTATATTTAGATTGGGGAGATAGTCTGCTAACAGGCGGCTTTGGGGGAATTTACCTATCAGATCCATGTTCTGATTCAGAGAAGAGAAACAGGAATTCCCATTGTGGCTCAGCAGATTACAAACCGGACTAGTATCCACTAGGATGTGGGTTTGATCCCTGGCTTCACTCATTGGATTAAGGATCCGGCATTGCCATGAGCTATGGTGTAGGTCACAGACTTGACTCAGATCCCACATTGCCCTGGCCATGGCACAGCTGCAGCTCTGATTCAGCCCCTAGCCTGGGAAATTTCCTATGCCTTAGGTGTGGTTCTAAAAAGACGACAAAAAAAAAAAGAGAGAAAAAAAGAAAACAAACAAAATGCTAGAAATCTGAAATAAATTACTGTGTTTTACTCCAGTAGTATGCCATCTTTTACCTGTATAAGAAAAAACTGTTATGACATTTGTTAGATGCTGAGTGGGACTGGCATTTTGCTGTCATTCTATGTGAAGTACAGTACGAGAGTCAGGGTCTAGGAGTTCCCGCTGTGGCACAGCAGGTTAAGGATCCAGTTTTGCCACAGCTGTGGCATAGATTGCAGCTGCTGCTCAGATTTGATCCCTGGCCCAGGAACTTCCAAATGCTGCAGATACAGCCAAAAAAAAGGGTGTGTGTGTCAAGATTTAGGAACAGACTTTGTAATCTCTTATCTATCCCTTGCTATTTGAACGTTTCCCTGCACATTACTTGTCTTCTTGTCAATGTTAACTTCATTTTAAATGGGACAAAAATAATTACATTTCAGGGCTGTTTTAATAATGACATGTTATATGATGTGACCAGCTCATACCATATGCTTACCAGATGATTGCTATTATTATTTTTAGTTCTGCCTGGGTTTCTGTAGAATATACTTCTGGATCCATTTTTCTCTTTGGCAAAATTAGTGAGATAGGATTGAATTATCCTATTGAATGACCACCTTGAAGAGGAGAGAGGGAAGGCAAGATGACAGGAAGGTGAAGTGCAAAAGCACTTGCAAAAGCTGATTTGGGTAGCATCAAAGAAATTAAGTCTCTGGAGTCAGACCACAAATCTAGAATCTAGAAGTATGGTTAAAAATCCTTAGGGGTTATAATTACCACTTGTTTTATAATTAATTTTGTGTCTCATAGGATTAAAAAGCCTAGATTAAGTGTTACATGATCTTTAATCATAGAATTTCTATTTAGTTTTATTTTTTAAAGATATGTATTGTTTTAGAGAGTTTGATTTATTTATGCAAATTTTTGTCCTGGGACAGTTTTCTAAGAAGTGGAACTCAGAAGCAAATGTTTAGTTCAATAGAAATTTTCCAGCTCTTATGGAAAGTCTAGCTGTATCTCTCTTATTTTGCTCTATGAAATTTGTTATCTCACTTCTAACATCATACTCTCATGATTTGCTGCGTAAACGAAAGGTTCCGCCAATGTTGTGAGGATGCATATCTGATTTTACGACGGCATGGGAATCTCTTCATCACTCTCTTTGCACTGATGTTGACTGCAGGGCTTCCTGAGCTCACATCAGTCAAGGATATACAGTATCTTAAGGTACACACCTCTTTTCTTTGTATATTGGATTTTGTGGGCAAAGAGCTCAGCTCTAACTATTTCCTTCAAACATTTGATGGGAGTGGAACAAGGTCATTTGCTGTGAGATGATTCTTATCCAGGAGTGGTAGTAGCAAGCTCCTGAATAGTTGTCTTGCAGAAATCATAAATTCATTTCATCTTCAAAATCCTTTGGCAAATGTCTTGTTATCACCATACTTTGGTGTTCATTCTCCCTCCTGCACATGGCATTTAAATAAAAACATGGGGTACATTGCTTGATGGTGACTGGGAGGCATGACCTAGCTAGTCCCCTGCAGACTTTGAAATTTGCACATCACTACAGAGGTGTGAAATCAGATTTTTTTTCCCTCTTTATTTTCAGGACTCTCTTGCATTAGGGAAGAGTGAAGAAGAAGCACTCAAGCAATTTAAGCAAAAATTTGATGAGGCACTCAGGGAAAGCTGGACTACTAAAGTGAACTGGATGGCCCATACAGTGCGAAAAGACTACAGATCTTAGTGATCAGCCTTTGCTCCTAATGTATTTGTTGGTTTTGTTTAGTTTTTGTTTTGCACTTGCACTAAACTGAACGTGACCCTGCCAGAGATGTTATAAAGGGAATGAAATCTGGAGCCCAGAGTTAAATTAAGAACAAGGCATCCCACAGAACCTAATATGAACAATCCCTGATTACTACCCTCTGCTTTTTGAATGCTTCCAAGATTCATCATGAAAACTGTCAACATTATGGATAATCATTTCCTGCTGACTTTGCACGCCAAGGAATGCTACTAGAGATTGTTTTTCGTCTTTTTTTTTTTTTTTTTTAATGTATTTGGTACTTTTCTGGAAAGGTGTAAACACTTCTTTTTCATATTGTGACCAAGTATTATCACTCAGCCAACTTATCCATACTTTGGGACTAGTAGCTGTTCTTACTTTCCAAATGAGGCTTAAAAGAAAGCTATCTTTCTTCCCTTTTTAAATTGTGTAAACTACAAATTATAATATAACTTGAAGTTATGATTATTTTTCAAAAGAAATCTTTTAAACCTATGGAAACATTAATTCTTTTGTTTATATTTATCTACCATGATAGCATCATTCCAGCCAGACTTGCTGCAAATCTACTGGTGAGGCAAATATAATTTAATTTATGCTGCATATATATTTATAAAATTTCTAGTGGGAGTTCTATGTAAAAGGATGTTATTTTGGTTTTCTTCAGCCTGTGTTTTAAAGTTTTACAAAAGCAGAGCTTTTTCCTAAGTTACTTTTTAGTTAACTATATGATCCAGTTCTTCCAGCTGCTTCTATAATGAGGCACATATTAATACAGTTTTTACATGGTTCTATGAAAGAGTTCACTTCATAGAGTATAATACTTGAGCAAATTTATCCAAGACAGAAAGCAAATGAAAAGGAAACTATTTATGGAATAAACTCCAGACCTAAAATTTAGTATTTTAGTAAAATGCCAGCTGTTCTTACTGTATTTATTAAAACTTGTAATAATGTGATTTTTCAAGGATATTAGCTCAAATTGAAATGTTTCATGCCACATGGAATTCTTTAATTTATTTGTTGAGGTACCATATATTTAGGGTGCTAGATGGCAGATAATGTTCATATGTGCAATAGGAACTACTGGTTTGAATGTGTAAATGGAGGCTTTTTCTGAGTACTGGCAACATCCAGCAAAACTTACTGCTTATTCTCCAAAGACTATTGGGAACTCTCAATCCTCAATGACATGGGAAAGAGAACTGAGTATTTGCCCTGCGACTGAGTTTTCTATAGGAATTTTATTAAAGATGGTTTAATTTTGTTGTCCTCTTTAATGTTCTCAGTCAAATAAATGGGTGAGCTGGTTTTGGCTGCTCTTGGGATGTGTGGGCCTCTTCTTTATGGGCAGCACAGGCCTTTGGACCTTGGCACTGGGACTCTAAGAAATGGCCAAGTCAGTTGACAAACCGACCTCAGGAGTAGGCCGAGGTTCATGGTCTCTTCCATGACATCTCTCCTTGCTCCCCAACCCCACCAGGCCGTATGCCAGGCTTAGTTGGGAGCTTGAGGCAAGAGGGTGCCCTCACTGAGTTTACATACCTTTGGGAAGCACCCTGAGGTCTGGAAGAGTGTCCCTTCAGTTAGTCATATCAATACCCAAGGCCAGACTAGCCACTTTGTAGCTCTCTTTTATTAGGCAGATGCTCAGAGCACAGTTGCTTGGAAATAACTCAGATGATGATGGAGGCTGAGCTCTGAACTGACTATTCCCAGGGCTGCTTTAGACTAGGGAGAGTTCCAGGGATAGGACTACAAAAGGACAGGCTTGTTCAGCGGTCTTTGGTAGCAGTCCACCATTACATGCACCAGGTCATAGGTCATGGGTTGCAGAGTGGTGAGCATTGCCAGGCAGAAGTGGATACACTGTTTCCAGAGGGGTCTCCTCAGCCCACAGATTCCTTGGTAAATATATGTCAAATCAGGGACTGAATATCTTCAAGAGTAAGAAAGGGAAATGAGCCTCCCCAGACAGTGCTGGACCTCAGGCCAGCATGGGTCTTGACCATCCTGCCCTCTGCAGTAGGCCCCCCATAGATAGGCAGGACCCTGTGGCATGGAAGCTTTTAGGAGCTGCCAAGCACTTCTGGGAGGTGCTCCCTGCACACTTGCTGAACCACATGTCTCTGCTTCTCAGAGGCTCGGGCTGAGCCAGAGATGGAAGTGAAAGGCAGAGGATAGCCAACCTCCAGGGTGGGTGGGCTGCAGGAACAGCTCCTAGGGGCTGGTTACCTAATAATTTGGCTCCTTGTTTTTTAGTTCTTCCCCAAGTTTTCTCCAAAATAAGATTTTGGGAGTTCCCGTTGTGGCGCAGTGGTTAACGAATCCGACTAGGAACCATGAGGTTGCGGGTTCAATCCCTGCCGTTGCTCAGTGGGTTAAGGATCCGGCGTTGCTGTGAGCTGTGGTGTAGGTCGCAGATGCGGCTTGGATCCTGCGTTGCTGTGGCTCTGGCGTATGTCAATGGCTACAGCTCCGATTCAACCCCTAGCCTGGGAACCTCCATATGCCGCGGCAGCGGCCCTAGAAAAGGCAAAAAAAAAAAAAAGACAAAATAAAATTTTGGAAACTTGGCACATTGCTTATTTGAGGATAGCATCTGTGTCTGCCCTGGTCTGGGAAGACAGAGGATGATGTTGAACAAGTAATTCCTATGTGGTCTCATGACTCTAGGTGACCCTGGGCTGCAGAAAGAGGCCAGTATTTGCAATCTCTGCCTGTCTGATCTTGGAGTAAGACATTTATTTTGTTTCTCAGGGTCTGAGCTTCCTAGTTTGTAAAGTGGGATTGGTAAAAACTGCTCTACTCACTTCTGTGATTTGGGGAGTGTCTAGTTTAAGACTGTGAATGGGAACATGTGCTGAGTCCCAATTCAGAGGCAATCTTATTTCCCTGCTTCAGCCTCCTAAAGGCCACTGCACATGGGAACCTCAAGGAAGGTTCCAGAGCTCCGTCCCTGTTTCTGTGAATTCTCAGTGCTACCTTATCCAGCCCATAGCCCTGACTGTCAACACCAGATCTTGGCCAGGCAGCCTGTAATGCAGGTGTCACTTGTCTGCAGAAGGTGTAAGATTGGTCCGTGAGGTAGAGAGCAGAGAGGTACTGTGTGCCTAGTAAGCCTGACTATCGGGGACAAGGAGGGAGTGAATAGAGGCCACAGTTTGCTGAGTCTTCAAGGACAGATAGGAGCTATGTGAAGGGATAATGGGAAGAGTGTGTTAGGCAGGAAGGTACAGCATATATAAAGCATGATTCATGGGCCTTAACGGGATCAGTAATTGTTCATTAGCACCTGCCTCTTTCCCCTTCCTCCATTCAAGGATGCTGCATCTCTTCTCCAGGATCCAGGTAGGACACCAAGCATGTCATCTTGGAGCCTCCTCTTCTTTCAGTGGCAATGGGAGTTTGGTCCCCTTTCCAATGATGTAAAGTCTGAAATCACCTTCTGGGTTATTCATACACAAAAATGTACAACTGATGGATTTTTGGAAATCCTGATTCGTTTCCACTTTAAACAAAGCCCAGGTTTAATGCTTAGAAGTCTGGCCTTACGGATCTTCCCCACCTTCTTTTCTACCATTTTTTATTGTGGAAAAAGGCACATAGAGAAAAGTATATGAAACAATAACATATATAAATGATATTAGCATATCATAGAGCAGATATCTAGGTAATCACCACACAGGTCAAGAAAGAAAATTGCCAACATCTCAGAAAGCCTATACTTTCCCCTTCCTGGTGAAGACTCCCTTGCTGCCTAGGTAATCACCACCTCTTTTATGTCAGTCCTCAGGCTCTTTCCCTCAACATTGCATTTTTACGATTCAGCCATGCATTTGCATGTAACTTGGGTTATTCTTTATCATCACTGTATAGTATTCCATGGCATGGATACCCTGTAATTTATATATCCTCTCTACTGTTGGGACACATACGGGTTGTTTCTATTTTGAGGCTATTACATGTGATCCTGATGTGATAATTATAATTTATCTCCTGTTTCACATATGTACATATTTCTTTGTATGTGTATTCTTAAGATTAAAATTGATGGATCAGTTCCCATTGTGGAAACAAGTGGAAACAAGCCCAACTAGTATCCATGAGGTTGCAGGTTCGATTCCTGGCCCTGCTCAGGGAGTTGGGGATCTGGTGTTGCCATGGGCTATGCTATGGGTTGCAGACGTGGCTCAGATCCTGCATTGCTATGGCTGTGGTATAGGCTGGCAGCTGCAGCTCTGATTTGACCGCTAGCCTGGGAACTTCCATATGCTGCAGGTGTGGCCCTGAAAAATAAAAAAATAATAGAAAAATTGAGAGTTTATAGTTATGCATATCTTTATTTGACCAAGTAATGCTAAAATAAGTGGTTGTACCAATTTATTTTTCCCCAGTACCTTATTGCTCCACATTCTCACCAATACCCAGTTAACCAACATTTAAGATTTTTAGCTATTTAGGTGTATATAGTGAATTTATGTTTCCTTAATTAATAATGAGATTAAATTGCTTTTTCATATTTGTTTTTGGCCATATGGATTTTCTCCTTTGTGAAATGCCTGATTAAGTCCTTTATCCATTTATTTCTTTGGTTATCTGTCATTTTGGTTTTTTGTTTTGAGGAAGAGTTTTTTAATTTTGCTTTTTGGCTTTTGTTATGTGAAATTCTGTATGTATTTAGTATATAAGCCTTATATTTCTTCTAATAATACAAGATCTTAATTTTAACATCAAATTTATCATTATTTTTCTTTCTGGTTAATATCCCTTGTACCCTAGTATAGTATTTAAGATATTTCCCTATCCTAAAGTCATGAAGATATTCTCCTGGATTATCGTCTAAAAGCTTTATTTTTTTCCTAATCCATTTAGATCAATAATCTACCTGGAAATGCTTTTTATATGTAATGCGAAGTGTTTTTTCCTCGTATCTTTTATTTGGAAAGATAATCCTTCTTTCCTCACTTTTCTATATCTCCCTTGGTCATAAGCCATCTGTCCATATATGCGTGAGTCTGCTTCTGGATTCTAGAAGATATCCGGTGGATTTGATCTTCCTGTTTTTGTTTTATTTTACCTATTTATTAAATTCATACATAATACCTATTATGTGCTAGGCATGCATCTAAACTATATATATTTAATCCTTTTAACAGTCTTAGGTGTGAGATACAGTCATTCTTTACCACTTTACAAATGAGAAAATGGAGGCTCAGAATTTAAGTAATATGTTAATCTCAGGGAGTCTGTCTTAAGTGTCTGTTCTTTAGTCACAATTATCAATGATGGCCTCAATATAATTTTCATAATCTGCTTGTTCAGATGCACACAAAGAAACCTATGGCAATTTTAAGTGGAATTGCATTAAATTATAGATTAGGTTGAGGCAAATTGACATCGTTAGAATATTGACTCTTACAATTCATGACAATGGAGTATCCTTCATTTAGATCCTCTTTAATTTATACCCACAGTGATTTATAGGTTTGTTTTGTTTTGGCTGTGCCTGTGGCATGAAGAAGTTCTCCAGGCCAGGGATTGAACCTGTACCACAGCAGCCACCTGAGCTAAAGCATTGACGATACCTGGAATTGCTTAACCTGCTAAGCCACCAGATTCATACAGTTTTATATGAAGAGCTTGTCTGTCTTTTGCTAGATTTCCAGGTAAGTAATTTTAAGTTTCCCTGTTGATCCATAGCAATTGTTCTCAAAGTGTAGTTCCCCCTAGGAGTATTGGTATCACCTGGGAACTCATTAGAATACAAATTCTGTTTTGTTTTGTTTCGTTTTGTCTTTTTTTTTGCCTTTTCTAGGGCCGCTCCCTAGGCATATGGAGGTTCTCAGGCTAGGGGTCTAATCAGAGCTGTAGCCACCGGCCTACACCAAAGCCACAGCAACCAGGGATCTGAGCCACGTCTATGACCTACACCACAGCTCACGGCAATGGCAACGCTGGATCCTTAACCCACTGAGCAGGGCCAGGGATCGAACCCGCAACTTCATGGTTCCTAGTCAGATTCGCTAACCACTGAGCCACAACGGGTACTCCAGGATACTAATTCTTGAGGCCCACCCCAGACCTACTGAATCAGAAGCTGGAGAGATGGAATCAAGCAACCCAGGTTTTAAAAATTTTAACTAAAATTTTAGAGCAATCAATAGATACACAATTGACATTTGTATTTAGCAGACATACCAAACATTCCTATTAATCCTATCTATAGAAATTATTTTGATTTTGCATATATCATCTACAAATGATTTATTTCTTTATTTCTTCCTTTCCATTCCCTTCAACATTTTCTTTCTTTTTCATGCCTTCGGCACTGGTTAGAAATTCTAATAAAAGTTGAGTAGAAGCAATGTTCAGCTTTTTGCTGATCTCATTGAAAAAGTCCTCAACATTAGGTATGATGTTTGCTCAGGAATCTGGATCTTTTCCCAGGTTAAGGAAGCATGTTTCAATTCCCAAGGGATTTTTTTTTCAAAAATCATGAAAGGATGCTGCATTTTATCATTTTTGTTTCTGTTTTGCATTTTACTAAGATGATCATATGGTTTTTATCATTTGGTGAGTCATATTGATTGTTATTTAGATATTAAACCGAGTTTACATTCCTAGAATGAGGCCAGCTTGATTGTGATGTATTATCTTTTTTAATATATTGTTGGATTTTACTTACCAATATTTCATTTTGGATTTTTGCATCTATTTTCATCAGTGGGATTGGCCCATAAATTTGTTTTAAGGTCTGTTTCAGGTTTTGTTATCAAGGTTTTGGTGACCTCATAAGACAAGTAATATTGGCGTTATTTCTTACTTAAAAGTTTAATAGAATTGGTCAGTGACCTTATTCTGATGTTTCTTTGAGGTATAGAGTTAATTTCTTAAATAGCTAGAAGAATATTCAGCTTTTTATATCTTACTATGTTTGTTTTAAAGAGTTGTGATTTTCTAGGTATGCATATATTTCATCTACCTTTTCAGATTTATTTTAATAAAGTAATCCATGTGTTGAGTTTATTAATCTTGAAGGATTAATAATGCTGTCCTCTTTTCAGTCTTGGTTTTGGTTAGTACCTTCTCTGTTTTCTTAATTAGTCTCACTAGATGTTTTTTCAATTTTATTAGTCTTCAAAAGTCAGTTTTTGGCTTTTTTGATCCTCTGCTGTATGTTTGTTTGTTTGCTTTTTAGGGCCACACCACAGCATATGGAGGTTCCCAGGCCAGGGGTCCAATCAGAGCTGTAGCTGCTGGCCTACACCACAGCCACAGCAATGCCAGATCTGAGCTGCGTATGTGACCTACACCACAGCTCAGGGCAATACTGGATCCTAACCCACTGAGGGAGGCCAGGGATTGAACCTGCATCCTCATGGATGCTAGCCAGATTCGTTTATGCTGAGCTACGACAGGAACTCCCCTGTTATATTTTTGTTTTCCACTCTCCTTATATCCTTATTATTTCCCTCCTTCTACTTCATTTGGATTTATTTTGCTGTTATTCTTCTTCTACAGCTTTGATAAGATGGTTGCTTAGCTGATCAATTTTAGCCTTTATGATCATAATCTTTGACTTCATAAGTTTGGATATAAATTATTTTCATCAGCATTCAATACGAAATAGTTTCTGGTTTCCATTTTGGTTTCTTTGTGACCCACTGGTTACTTAGAAGTATATTTATAAACTTCCAAATACACATGGATTTTCTCATCTTTTTGTTATTGATTTCTAGATTGGATGGCATTCACAGAACACATCTGTATGAGTTCAGTTCTTTCAAATTTGTGGGAATTTTTTATGGCTCACAATATGATCATATTTTTATAAATGTTTGGTGTGCATGTGAAAAACCCCCTATTTTGCAATTATTAGGTCAACTGTTTTACATATGTTCATTATATAAATTCTCCTGTGTTGTTTAAATTTATATATCTTTATTGAGTTTTTTCCCAGCATTTATGACAGATAAGTTAAAATTTTCTACTATGATTTGGATTCGCCTATTTTAGTTATGTCAATTTTTATTTTATAGAGTTTGAAGCAATATCATTAGGTGCATCCAAGTTTAGAGGTGATTTATGTCCCTGGTGGATTGAACCATTCAAAAAAATTGTTTTAAAGTGTTCTCTGTGTTTCTAATAATGCATTTTGCCTTAATATCTGCTTAATTGACAGAAATAGAGTGATATAGGTCAGTGTTTGGTGGTATGTTTTTTTCTTGCAACCTTTTGGAATCTTATAAATGTTTCTAATGTAAATAGCATGCAGTTTTGTTTTAATCCACTCTGACAGTATTTACCTGTTAATGAAGCATTTAGTTAATTTACATTTAATGTAATTGTGAAATATATTTGCAGTTAAGTGAACCATCTTATTATAAAATTTTATTTTTCCTAGATTTTCTTTCTTTTTTTTCTGACTGTACCTACGACATGTGGAAGTTCCTGGGCCAGAGATCAAACCTGTGCCACAACAGTGACCCAAGCTGCTGCAGTGACAATGCTGGATCCTTAAGCCACTGCACTACAAGGGAACACCATAGATTTTCTTTGTTTATGTTCTTTTTTTTCCCATTATTTTCTTTCTGATTTTAATGGAATAGTGAAGTAACTTTTCCCATTAGGAGTTCCCTGGTGGCTCAGCAGGTTAAGGATCTGGGGTTGTCATTGCTGTGTCATGGGTTCAGTTCCTGGCCTGGGAACTTCTGCATGCTGTAGGCATAGCCAAAAAAAACTTTCCCAAAAAAAAACCAAAAAACTTTCCCCATTAATTTGGAAGTGTATACTCTTTTACCATCCTTTTATTGAATACACTAGATGACAACTTGCATAGTAAACTTGTGCAGGTCTACTATGCATTGGTACTTTTATCATCTTCCCAGACAATGCAAGAATGTTTAGGACTCATTTTAAATCTGTCTACTTCTCTCCCAACCTATGTGCTAGTTGTTGGATTTTCATTATGTATCAATGTTAAATCTCACAGGAAAGTACTGTTTTACACAGCCACTGTTCATTTAAATATACAGTTAACCCTGTGGAACAACATGGGGATTAGGGGAGCCAACACCTCCACACTCAAAAATCTGGTTATAATTTTACAATCACTCCTCCCTATATGTGGTTCCATATTCATAGATTTAGTCAAAAGTGGATCATTTAGTACTGTAGTACATATTTATTGTAAACAAAAAGTTTATTATGAGTGGGCCTGCACAGTTCTAAACCATGTTTCCAAGGGTCAACTGTATAAACGTTTTTAGCATTATCATTGCTTTTTGTCTTTTTTTCCTGCATTTTCAAGTTCTCATCTGGGATCATTTTTTTCTTAGACTAAAGAATATCCTTTCATACTTCTTTAAATTGTTCTACCCTTAATTACTTCAACTTTTGTTTGCCTGATTGAAAAATGGTAGTTTTGCTGGGTATGGAAATTTAGGTTGGTAGTTACTTATTTCAGCTCTTTGAAGGTGTTTTTCCATACCTCTTGTTTCTATCATTTCTGTTAAAAAGCCTTATTTTAATGTGTATTTTTTCTACTCACCATTTTTAAGATTTTATATTTGTCTTTGGTTTTTAGCCATTTTACTATGCTGTGTCAAGGGCTGGTCTTCTTTCTCTATTCTTCCTGCTTGATGTGTGCAGAGCTTTTTGATCTATATAGCTTGCTACCTTTCATCATTTGGAAAATTCTCTTCAAATCTGCTTTTGCAAATTCTCTCTCCTCTTGGAACTCCATTTATACATATTTGATCCTTAACTATGTAGTCTATATTTATTACTCTCTTCTCTACAATCTCTTTATATTTTTCTCCTAGATATTTTCTTACCTATTTTCTAGTTTATCATTTCTCTGACTTTATTAATTTCATTATTGCATTTTTCAGTTGCTATTTGATTCTTTTTAAATTCTGCTGTGTCTTCTTATGTTTTTCTGTTCTCTGTTAAATTTTCAGAGTTGTCCTTTTATTACCTTGAACATTTTAAACATATTTATGTTAAGCTTTACATCTAAGGGTTTTTTGTTTTTGTTTTTTGTTTGTTTGTTTTGGTCTTTTTAGGGCCACACCTGCAGCATATGAAAGTTCCCAGGCTAGGGGTTGAATCAGAGCTTCAGCTGCTGGCCACAGCCACAGCCACACCAGATCCTTAACCCACTGGGTGGGGCCAGGGATCAAACTGTGTCCTATGGATACCAGTTGAGTTCATCACTGCTGAGCCACAACAGGAACTCCTTTTTTTTTTTTTTAATGAATTCTTAATCTGTAGACACTATATATATAGGTCTCTTTCTGTTGTTGGTTATTTCTCTTGATGCCCATTCATGTTGCCCTGTCTTGTTTGCTCAGTTATTTATGCTGTATACTCACATCTAAGGTAATTCTCATTTTAAGAACAGATCAACTTTCTATTTGTTAAGTTATGGTCTTTGGTGTCCTAGCCCAAAAGGTGGGAGTTTTGTTAGAATCCTCCAAAATTGGCATTTCTGGACCCCAACCAAGTTCATCTCCCTAGCTCTGTGAGGCTGTCCAAAGTGTTGTTCAAACTTTTAACTTCCTGTTGTGGAATCAGTAAACATTCCTATGTGTTTAAATGGTTCTAAATGACCAGATCACTACTCCCGAGTTTCTGCCTCCTGCTACGTTTTGACATAGAAATTCATCACTGCTTTTTTATTTTTCTGGTAACTTAAAGGAGATATGTTTTATATTTTGACCAATTTTTCAGTCATCATTACCAAGAGAATTGTCAGCATTAACCTTTTCCACCTTTATGCTTTTTTCTCATAACCCTTCACTCACTTTAATATGGCTTCTGCCTTATTTCATTGAGGCTTTTATTAATTTTGCCACCAACATCCTTGATGTTGCCAAATCTAATGGACCCTTTTCAGTTTTCATGGTTCTCATCTTCTCAGCAGCAATTTGACATAATTCTTGTCTTACAGTACTTTCTATATCTTAAGGTTTGCCTTCTGTATCTTAAGATTTTCTACTATCTCAAAGACAGTCTTCAGTTTTACTAACACTTCTCTATCCAATCTGTATTTCCCTGTACATTTCTTATAAAAAATTTTACATAAATGTGATCATAATTGCTTCATTTTTACTAACACTTCTCTATCTAATCTGCTAAAACTTTTTTTTCCCTTGAATTTGGTTGCCCCCACCCCATTGTCAACCTCATTCTCCACCCCCATTCATGTTAAGCTGTTTGTAACCTTATGTATTTCTCTCCATGCTTGTATAATCATATACAGAGAAAAAATATGTATAAAGGTATAATACAGGTTACATAGAGTGTCTTTTTTTGTTGTTTTTTTGCTTTAGCTTTTTTAAAAACAAAATTGGATTATTATGCCCATTCTTCTGCAACTTGCTTGTTTTCGTTGTTTTTTACTTTAAGTATTTTAATTTAATTTAAAAATACTTATGGACATCTATCTCTCCAGTTCATTCTTCTGAATGGTATATCATGGTATATAATAATTTATTCAGTTGTTTCTCTGTAGATGAGCATTCACAATTTCCAGGTTTCCCCCCCACCCCACTATGCACAATGCTGCAGTAAACCTCCCTATAAAAATTTCCTTATGCTGATACTGATGGCTTTGTTTTTGTTTGTTTTGTCTTTTTAGGGCCATACCTGCAGCACATGGAGGTTCCCAGCCAGGGGTTGAATCGGAGCTGCAGCTGCCGGCCTATGCCACAGCCACAGCAATGCAGGATCTGAGTGGCATCTATGACCTACACCAGCACTCATGGCAGCACCAGATCCTTAACCTACTGAGCGAGGCTTGGGATCAAACCCATGTCCTCATGGATACTTGTCAGGTTTGGTACTGCTGAGCCATAGTGGGAACTCGCCTGATGGCTTTGTTTTTATGGGACAGTTTCCCAGAGAGAAGAGTGTGGCATGAGTGTGGTTGTGTGTGTGTGTGTGGGGGGGGGGGTTGCTTTGTAAAACTTTAAGTATGCTTTAAAATCTTGAGGAAAGTTAATCAGTCACACAGAATATAACATAAATATGTAAAAATCATATAGATATATAGCTTCATTAATTTTCAACCTCAAAAAGAGCATGCACATCAAATAGAAAGTTTCCAACATGGAAATTTCTCTCATGTTCCTAATTAATAATCCCCTCCAAAATGAACATTATGTGGACTTCTAAGACTACGTATTAGTGTCTGCCTATTTTTGAACTTATATAAATGGGATTTTTAATTTCATCAATGTCAAATGGCTATCCTAAAAACTTACATTACGTATTTTTATCACCGAAGTGTGAAAAGGTACCCTTTCTTCCACATCTCAGACAGTGCTGTCATTGCTCTTTTAAATCTTGTTTATGGTTTTCATTGCTAAGAAAAGAAATACCCTTTAACTATAAACTAATTTGAGCATTTAAAAAGAATATTTGTTGGCTATTTAGATTTCCTTTTCTGTAGGTAGGCTGTTCATATCCTCTTTCATTTTACAATTAGCCTGATTTTTCTTATCAATTTTAGGGTCTCTCTATACACACACACACGCAATCTCCTTGGTCATCTATATTATAAGTCCTTTCCCCAAATCTATTGTTTGTACATTAGCTTTGCTTATGGTATCTTTTACCATACCACTTTACATTTCTAGATAGTCAAATATGTATGTCATTTGTTCTATAGCTTTAGGATTTCCTAACTTAATGAAGATCTCCTTTGCTCAAACACTGTAGCCCTCTGGGGTTTAATCTTGGGCTCCCTTCTTCTTTTTTTTTTTTTTCCTCTCATCAACCTAGTTGATGTTATTCATTCCCATTGCATTGAATCTCCTCTAAACACTGATGATGCTCACATGTATATCCCATCCCAGACCTCTGCTTGGAGCTGTAGTTATACAAATCTCACCCCTTGCCATCTGTGAGGGCCGTGCTAGGTCTTAGGGGATAGAGCGGTATGTGGTGCCTACCCTCAGAGCTGATTAGAGGAAGCAGATGCTATGTAACATGGAAGCAATGACTGGAAGCTTGATGATGTAGTGCACATTTTGTACTGCTATCAGGGAAAGACTACAGCCAAAGGATTACATATCTTTAGAAAATGAAAACATTTCAATGGAAAGATAGGCAAAAGATATGAAAAGGTTATTCTTGGAAAAGGAAACCTGAATAGCCAGTAAACATGTATGACACTCAACTAGTTAATTGGAGAAAATTAAAATGAGATAAGCATTTTAAAAAAATGATTGTAATGGCAAAACTCTAAAATCTTAAATATCAAGTTTTAAAGATACGAAGGAAAGAATTCTGCTTGCTGATCAAAGTTTATAGTGGTACAACCACCTCTGAGAGCAATTTGGCAAAAAGGAGATGCACCTCCTTTTTCATTTAGAAGTTCCACTTCTGAGTATACCTAGACAGTGCTTCTCACTCAGTCTTTGATGCACATAAAAATCACCATGGGGTCTTGTTAAAACTCAGGTTATGATTCTGTAGGTTGGAAAGATCTGAGATTCTTAATTTCTAACAAGCTCCTAGGTGATATCATTGTTGCTGCTCCAGGGACACAGTTTAAATAGAAAGACAAGGCCTAAGAGAAACTGGAGCATATCCTCAGGGGACACACAAAGAGACACAAAGATGTTTATTACAGCTGTGATGGTATTAATGATCATCTGAAAACTACTGAGGTGAGTGGATGGCTAAATTCCTGCAATTGAATGCAAGAGTTAAAAGGACCTGGAGTTGGGAGTTCCCCTCATGGCTCAGTGGTAACGAACCCAACTAGGATCCACGAGGATGTGGGTTCAATCCCTGACCTTGCTCAGTGGGTTAAGGACCCGGTGTTGTTGTGGTGTAGGTCACAGATACAGCTTGAATCTGGCATGGCTGCAGCTGTGGCAGAGGTTGGCAGCTATAGCTCTGATTTGACCCCTAGGCTGGGAACCTTCCATGTGCCATAGGGTTCCAAAAAGCAAAAAAAAAAAAAAAAAAAAAAAAAAAACCTGGAGTTACATGTATCAACCTGAATAAATGTCAAAACCAATATTGAATGGAAAAATAGCAAGTTGCTAGAAAACTCCATAGAATGCAACTTTTTTTTCCCCATACCCAGGGCATGTGAAAGTTCCCAGGCCAGGGATCAAACCAGGGCCACCGCAGTTACCCAAGCTGCCGCAGTGACAATGTTGGATCCTTTACCAGCTGTGCCACAGGAGAACTCCTAGAATGTAACATTTAAAATTTAAAATAACTATTTTTCAGGGAAATATGTCTACATAGTGCATGGGAAAGATAAAAGAGTAAGTCCCTGATAGTGGTTACTTGGGCACGGGAGGGGTGTGGGAATAGGGGGGGGCACATGATTCTTCAGCTGTAGGGCTTTAGTTATTAAACTGGGTGATAGGTATACCCAGCTAAAAAATACACCTTGTTATTTTCTGTTTTCTGTACATCTAAAATATCTCATTAACAAAACAAATAGCCGTATTTTTTAGGTTGGAGAAACTGAGGCTCAAGAACTTAACCTTGCATGCCAAACTTCAAACCTAGGCTGTACTCCTTCCTCATTACCATGCTGCTTTGAATGAACAAAACAAAAAACATGGGCTCACCAAGTCAAAGGCAAACTACGTTCCCAAGGCTGGATCTCCAAAAGACTTACTCAAACTGGATCCCCATGTTTGCTGAGGTACACAGTACATACTGCAAAGCACAGTTTTGACATGTAAAAGGGCCTAAAAGTAATTGCTTTGCTTGCAGACGTGGAACAAGACATTTTCGGCACCAGATAAATTATGGCCATTAAAAGAAGCCCTTTATTCAAGGAAAAAGAAAACCACAAAACCCAAACACTTGAAAGCAAACCCCAAAACAAGTTTAATAAGCCTCAGAAGAGTCCCTCTTAGTTCACTTCCTGGCAGTGAAGGAAAATTTGTGGGTGGAGTCGGGAGATTAGGGGATAATTTTTGTAAAGGTGGCATGCTGACCTGCCAGTCATTAAGACTTCAGATAGGAGTTCCCGTCGTGGCGCAGTGGTTAACGAATCCGACTAGGAACCATGAGGTTGCGGTTCGGTCCCTGCCCTTGCTCAGTGGGTTAACGATCCGGCGTTGCCGTGAGCTGTGGTGTAGGTTGCAGACGCGGCTCGGATCCCGCGTTGCTGTGGCTCTGGGGTAGGCTGGTGGCTACAGCTTCAATTCGACCCCTAGCCTGGGAACCTCCATATGCCTCGGGAGCGGCCCAAAGAAATAGCAAAAAAAGACCAAAAAAAAACCAAAAAACAAAAAACAAAAAAAAACAGACAAAAAAAAGACTTCAGATAAAACAAATGCCACAGGAGGAAATCAAAGACTTGTTTTACTTTATGTATTATGGTTGTACTCATGCGTATGGAAGTTCCTGGGCCAGGGGTTGAATCTGAGCTGCAGCTGTGACCTACAGCAGAGCTATGGCAACGTCAGATCCTTTAACCCGCTGCTTGGGTCCTCTGCAGTGACCCAAGCTGCTGCAGTTAGATTCTTAATCCACTGCACCACAGTAGGAACTCCCAAAGGTTGATTTTAACATGCTCACTCTGCCACCACGCCATGTTGCCTGCCTGGGCCACCTCCCCTCACTGCTCTCCTGCCACTTAGTTCCTCTGTCCTGATGTTAGAATATGGTTGTGCCTCTGATCTGTCCCAAATCTCTTAGAAATATGTGAGCAGCAGGGAGAGAGTAGTAAAGCTCATGGATTTAGTGTCAGTCAGAGAAACCTTAGTTTCAATCCTAGCTGTAACAGTACTAAACAGCTCACTAGACTTGAGACAGTGTCTCTAGGCCAGTGCGGTCCAACAGAACATGGTGTGATGATGGAAATGTTCTGTGTCTGCGCTGTCCAGGGTGGTAGCCACAGCCTCCCGTGACTACTGAGGACCTGAAATGAGGCTAGTATGATAGAGAAATTGATTTCTTAATTGCATTTTGTTTTAATTTAATTTGAATAGCAACATGACTAATGGCTACCATAGTGGACAGAACAAGTCTACAAAATAGAGAATTCCTCCTCTTATGGAGGATCCCCCTGAGATAATGGACATGAAATACCCTGATAAAAATGCTACTTTTGTGTGTGTGTGTGTGTGGCCACATCTGTGGCATGTAAAAGTTCCCAGGCCAGGGACTGAACCGGCATCACAGCGATAACAACCCCGGATCCTTTCACTGCTAGGTCACCAGGGAACTCCAGAAGGCTCTACTATTAAACTATATCCTGCCTTGAAAAACCTTCAGAGAAGAGCACCTTATATACCACCTGCTTTAAACTAGAGAGATAACCTATCTGCGTAGGTTAAAAATAGACAAAGCCACCATTTTTAGAAACACTAATCAAGCCATACCAATTGTGTTTTATAGTATTTATTATAGTAAAAGTTGCTCTTGTAAAACATTAGTGATTTTGGTCCACAACTTATTTTCCATTTAACTTTAGAACATTTTACATTATTTATAAAATAAACTGCAATTCTTATGATACATAATTTTTTTTCCTGACCCTTGGAACACTACAGTTTCAAGTAATTAAAAAATAAAAACATGGCAACTAAATGTACTGAAAAGTACATACTGGACATATTTAATTACCACAGTAATTTAAAAGTCTTGATCTTTACTTCTTAAGATTAAAATTCATTAATGTGAAGTCATTAAGGAATTTCTGCGATTTCTCTATTATCCACAATGAGTGTATGAATAATCCCTTCTTTCCGCTTCCCACTACTGACGGCTTTTATGTAACAGTCATGGTTCCCAATACTGAAGTGAGTTTCAGTCCCATCATCTACAAACTCGCCCTAGGCAAACAAAAGAAGGAGGAGTTAGTGTTCCAGAAGTATTTATCTGTCTAGAGCATTAACACCACCTAAAAAGGGTAGTATAATGAAGCACATACTAGTTCAATGTTAAGCTTTGCAAAATTAAAGTTAGATGCCTGTATTTAGATACTTTAATATCTCTGTTAAGAATTGAAAGTTTCTTACTTTGTACTCTGTATAATCTTCAAGAATCTTCAGTTTCAGAGGGGAAAAAAAGGACACATGGCTGTCTATAACATATTCTATGTAGACAATATAGACTTTTCAGAAGTAAAAATGATAAACCTGATAGCATTGTGATTTATTCTATATGAAAATGATTTACATGCATTATTTCATTGTATCTTCATAATAAGCTGATTGCAGTATGGTTATTTATTTATTTTTGCTTTTTAGGGCTGCACCCGCAGCATATGGAGGTTCCCAGGCTAGGGGTCAAATCGAAGCTGTTGCTGCCGGCCTATACCACAGCCACAGCAACACCAGATCCGAGCCACATCTGCGACCTACACCACAGCTCACGGCAACACCGGATCCTTAACCCACTGAGCGAGGCCAGGGATCAAATCTGCAACCTAATGGTTCCCAATTGGATTCATTTCTGCTGTGCCACGATGGGAACTCCTGACTGCAGTATGATTATTATCCACATTTTATATATGAGGAAATTGAGGCACAGAGTGGTTAAATAACTTGCTGAAGGCCCCCTTCAGTAAGGGATGTAACCATCCTGAAAATCTGATTCTCCAGGGTATAGGTTGCTTATAATAAATACCAAACACTACTAAGTCTAGACTTGCTCTGCCCAGTACAGTAGCTGCACATGGCAATTACGCATAAAACGTGGTGAATCTGAAGTGAGATATATTGTTTAAGTATAAAATAAACATTGGATTTGGAAGACTTAGAATGAAACAAAGTAAAACAAGGAGCTCCCTCTGTGGCACAGTGTGTTAAGAATCTGACTGCAGTGGCTTGGGTCACTGCAGAGGCACGGGTTTGATCCCCGGTTCTGCACAGTGGGTTAAAGATCCAACATTGCTGCAGCTGTGCTATAGGTGGCAGCTGCAGCTCGGATTCAATCCCTAGCCTGGGAACTTCCATATGCCGTGGGTGCAGCCATAAAAAAATTTTAAAGAGTGTAAATAACTAGAAACTTTATATTTATTACATGTTAAATACTATTATTACTGGTTTAAATCAAATTTTTATTAAGATAAACTTCACCTTAAAACTTTTAAAATCTGGCTACTAGAAAAGTTACATATGAAGCTCCCATCTGTGGCTCATATTATATTTCCATTGAACGATACTGATCTAGAGTAAAAAGACAGGCCAAGATAGTACAGAGAAGGAAGAACAGGAGGCTTAGATAGGGATAAAAAGAAATTATGCCAGAAAGCAAAGGAAGCACCTTCAGACCTACAACTTGGCTCTGAGCTTCCTGGCAGCCAAAGTAGACAGAACAAGGCCTTGTAGCTAACATTATCTAACCAAAGAAGGCACAGGAGGCGTCAGGCAAGGAATCTGGCCAACACTGAGGTGTAGTGACCACCATAAGGATCGGGGGTGCTTTCCTAGAGTCCAGTGTGTTCTTTTCACCTTTTTTTTACACTGAGCTTTGAAAAAGCCTTTAGATCATACTTCCGTAAAAATCAATTTAGAGGGGAGGGCGAGGGTTGAATAAGGCAATCCCTGTAAGTAGCTTCATAGCAATTTGACAGATATATAATCATCTTGGTCATGATGCTTTGAGATGAAAAGGAAATGGAGAAAATAAGCAGTAACGCACAGGCACAATGAGCAGGTGTGCACTGTGCTGGGGAAGGCTGCCCAGATATGCAGCTGCCAAAACCACCCTGCAAACTAGGTTATAGTTACAATGAGGAGGCAACTGGCTGAGAAAGAGCTAGTGTCCAAACATTTGTGTTTCTTCATCAATTGCCAAGGTGCAATGACCTTGTAAATGGATATTATTTTCAACTTATTTACAACTACATTCTTAAAATAGCATTCTCTTTTCATTTGCACTGCAGAATTCCTGGAGGATGGGAAGGAATGTGATCCTAAACTGCTGAGTCTCCAGCTAGAGAATTTCAGGGTAGGAAAGAAAGCACGGGAAGGCCCACCAGGTGTGGCATTGGGCAAACAGTAGGTACCCCATCCATGTTAGTGGTAACTGAAGCTGGTGAAAAGGGGCCATAAAATACTGAAGAGCTCTCCAAGCCTCTCTACATAAAAGTCTCCATGGGTGGATTTAACTCGGAGGGTGGCTTGAGCTCTGAGGATCAAGTTTGAGCAAGCCTTGGTTAAACTTCCTTTCAAAAATTAATACCAGGGAGTTCCCGTCATGGTTCAGTGGTTAATGAACCTACTATTCCTGAAGACTCGGGTTCAATTCCTGGCCTCACTCAGTGGGTTAAGGATCCTGAATTGCCATGAGCTGCAGTGTAGGTTGCAGACACGCCTTGGATCTGGCACTGCTGTTGCTGTGGCTGTGGTGTAGGCCGGCAGCTAAAGCTCCAATTGGACCCCTAGCCTGGAAACCTCCATATGCCGTGGGTGCGGCCCTAAAAAGTCAAAAAAATTAATACAGGATTAAGAAACAGAAAAGCATTCATCTTTCTAACTTTGGATTTCTGGCTTGGGCACTTCCTTAAAAGCAGCTAGCTATAAGACCAAGAGGGTTCTCTCTAGTCTGCTGAAGAAATTCATCCTAGACCTTCCCTCCAAGCACATCTCCTGACCTTCCCAGACTCGTAACAGATAAGGGAGATTACGACAGCAACTACGTGCAAACTAGCTAAAACGTGCCAGGGGAAAAAGAGCCTAGATCTCCAGCCCTGGAGTTCATGTCCAAAGCCAGCATGAGAGGAGATCCCAGTGATGGTACACCCCCAGCTTGCCAGCTGACCTCATAAACAGGGGAGTTTCCACTCAGTGATTTCAGCTCCTAGTCCCACACCCCCTGCTGTCCAAGACTGTCTCTGCTTCACTTCCTCCCTATGCTGTGCTTCCTTCCCACTTGAAAAATTCACCCGTCTTCACCCCACCACAGTCATAGCGGTGCAAACAGTTGGCAGCTAAAGCCCAACACACTGGGGATTTATTTGTGCTCAGCTACAGAGTGGGGGAGCCTCCTGGCACTGCTAGTCTACAAATTCCACTTGTCTTCTGGGGTTTGTGACGGTGCCCCTTCCTGTCTGTCTGGGTGTCATCTGATGTTGTGTGCATCACTTCTTTTCACCACTTTCGCTTTTAGAAAAGTACCATCTTCTTTGAGGGTATGCTGTAGAGGCTTTCTATTCAGAGGTGCAACCTGTGGACCCGCAGCTCTGGCATCAGCCAAGGACATGTTAGTATATGCATTTTAACAAGATCCCAGCTGATTCTATGCAGGCAAGTTTGAGAAACAGTGGTGTATAAAGCACCACTTTCACATAGATAAACACAGGAGGATGCAACCTCTGGGGAGGAATTTTTTAAATGTGAGAACTCTTTGTAGGACAGAGCCCGGTCCAGGAGAGGAAAGGTAGAACGTGAGGTTGGTACCAGTCATGACAAACTCCCACCGCCCCAGGCACTGCCCAGGAAAGGTCTTCAGATTTTGGACAGTACTTCATCTCTTCTTTGTTTTTAACCAAGAGGATCTTCATTAATTATAAAATCTCCATAATAAGGAAACACAGCAATGTTTCAACTCTTTTTTTTTTTGCACATGCGGAGAGTAGTCAAAAGGTCAACTTACTGCCGTCTCCATTTTTTTACCATTGCACCAGACATCCATAGTGTCTTTTTCTGTAAAAGCAACAGATTGAAAAAATTACTATCTATGATTTAAAGATAAAGTTAACTCTATTATTTTAAAAGATTGAAAACCTGGATTTCGAAAATTCCACTAACTTTCATGGCTTTGAAACTCTTCTAACTTTGTTTTTTGTTTTTTGGTTTTTTTTTGTCTTTTTGCTATTTCTAGGGCCACTCCCATGTGGCATATGGAGGTTCCCAGGCTAGGGGTCCAATCGGAGCTGTAGCCACCGGCCTACACCAGAGCCACAGCAACGCGGGATCCGAGCCGCGTCTGCGACCTACACCACAGCTCACGGCAACACCGGATCGTTAACCCACTGAGCAAGGGCAGGGACCGAACCCGCAACCTCATGGTTCCTAGTCGGATTCGTTAACCACTGCGCCACGATGGGAACTCTGAAACTCTTCTAACTTTGAAGCAATTGTGTTTATTCTTCATTCAGACAAAATCAAAATGAAACCAGTCTTTTAAGAGAAAATTGTGATCCCAATAAAAATTTGGGTGTCATACGAGCTTTGGGTGTCATAATGGAGACAGAGAAGAGGGACCTGGGTATGCATGAGGGGTCCAGGGGTCAAATGTGCCTAGAGGTCAAGGCCGAGAAGCCTGTATGCTGACAAGCTGTCGACACCAGGAACAAGATTTTTTACTCCCTGCACCTCGAGATGGAAGCATTATTTAGAAAGTCCAGGAGTTCCCGTCGTGGCGCAGTGGTTAATGAATCCAACTAGGAACCATGAGGTTGTGGGTTTGGTCCCTGCCCTTGCTCAGTGGGTTAACGATCCGGCATTGCCGTGAGCTGTGGTGTAGGTTGCAGACGCGGCTCAGATCCTGAGTTGCTGTGGCTCTGGCGTAGGCCGGTGGTTACAGCTCCGATTCGACCCCTAGCCTGGGAACCTCCATGTGCCGTGGGAGCGGCCCAAGAAATAGCAAAAAAGACAAAAAAAAAAAAAAGAAAGTCCAGAGAGGACTTGGAGCTGAGCCAGAGGGGCCCATGTGATACGGGAGGGATCACCCCAATGGCATCCTGTCTAGGAAGCATCCTCGACCAGTTGATGGGAAACCCAGCTCATCCAGACACGATCAGGGCACACCATGTTAAAATAAACCCCAATGGTGGTGACAAGTAGAATTCTGTTTAGTAGGCCTACTGAGCATGTATGTGCATGTACTCAGATTTTCTATAATAGCTATTATTTACATGCCTCTCAACATCATCGCTAATCCAGAAGCCATAAATGAAACCACAGGCAACTGTGCAGAAGGAAGCAACAAGATAGACGAAAGAATCCCCAAACAGCAGCCCCAGTTCTAACCAAACATCTGGGGGGGGAGGGGGGCAGATGTGAAGAGCATCTGGACCAGAAGGGGGTTTTCCACATCCTGACAGTGGATGGAGTGTGGGAGAAGCATGGAGGGGTCTGAAAGGGCTACAGCAGTCTGGGCCCCAGGACCCCTCAGACGGAAGCTGCCAAAGCTCCCTTCCAATACATCTACATTCAACCAGTTCTGTAGAGTCAGCTACCAATTTACAGGAAATATTAAAGTCAGAAAAACAGAGGAATGCAATCAATAAAATCCAGACCACAGCAAACTCAAGAAAAACTGACCCAGCTTCCTCAGTTAATAAACTATACGAGAGTTATTAGTTTCTTCTTTTTTTCAACTATGTGCATTTAATACTTGATAAACATATTTCATTCTTTAAAAACATTTTTTTAAAGCTATTTGCTAGCATTCATTTAGACTGCAGACTGTCCCGACAGCCCCAAGACTAGCCACTTTAAAGGTATCGGCAAAGTGTCTTTATCTGTGTATCCTCAGGTACATTAACTGCCGCTTAGGAGGCACTCAATATTATCCAAATAAATGAATCAATGAATCAACAAGATGATCTAAATAGTCTTAACTCAGTGATATGAGAAGCAGGAAATACAAGGAGTAAACCAGAAGAGAGAAAAGGTAGTAACTAGTAAATATTTGTCTTGCAAGTTTTGTAAACCCAATAGAAACAGAACACAGACCAATCTGTGACAACAGAACTTAGCTGAAAGACCAATGGCCTACTTTTTATTTTATTTTATTTTTTATTTTTTTTTAGGACCACACCTGCAGAATATGGAGGTTCCCAGGCTAGGGGTTGAACTGCTGCCCACAGCCACAGCCACAGCAAGGCAGGACCCAAGCCATGTCTGTGACCTACACTGCAGCTTACAGCAACACCGGATCCTTAACCCACTGAGCAAGGCCAGGGATCAAACCTGTATCCTCATGGTTATTAGTCAGATTCGTGTCCACTGTGCCACAATGGGAACTCCCTAATTTTTATTTTTGATTTACTTTATGTGGAACTTACTTTGATGATTATGATCTGCAAAGTCCTAAACCTACCGCCACCTAGAGAAAAATCCCCTTCCCAATGATGGATTTTAAATTTCCAATGGCCCTTAGACATGCTTTTAAAGAGAAATATCAAATAACAACAAATGTCTAGGTCACATTTCTTTTTTTTAACCATCCTCAAATCCACCACTATAAAAGCTGGCTTTCATATATTTTATATATTAATCAGTCGATTCAATGAATGCTTCATTCCCACAGGACATATGAGAAATACACCTGCACTTACACTCTCTCCTATTCAAAGTTCCCATAAAAGGTCTGGACAGTTAGAGGAACTACTTAAATGGCCACCATAAAAAAAGCCAATAAATTCTGCAGAAACTGCTCTTACTTACCCAACACAACTCTAAAGTCCTCATTATCCAACTGCAGTACCCAAGTGTTGGTGGTTTTTGATCTGCTCTCCATATACTTCTTGAGACTCTTCCCATTAATTTCCAGAGTATATTCATAAGCAAAACCACTGACAGCATCTATATTTATGGTTGCTTTTGTCTTTGCAGCTCCAACACAGAAGGTTTCTTTGCCCACTAATTTGAACATCCATTCTTTTCTTATCTCTTCCTAAGTAATAAAATACAAAAGTTAAAAATACACAAGTGGAAAAAATTTAATATTTAACTTTAGAAATAATATAATTAAAGGGAACAAATGATAATGCTATTTATATGTAATTTTATTACTTCATGATGCAAGGGTTTTAGAAAATAAAGGCATTTTCAAGTTTAAATATTATGTGTTACAGACTATAAATTCCATAACTATTATTAGTTTTCTTTGTACATCAAAGTGATATAGGCCAAAATATAAAAAAGATAACCACTGTAGGAGAAAAGCCTTAAATTCACATATGAAGAATCTACATTAACAAAATCAGGCTTCTCTGTACATTACATTTACAAAGTAACATTTTTTTCCCCTACCTTCCCATCTACATATACCACTCTTTTGCCTGATGTGGTCCCATGTTCAAATTCAATCTTATGAACTCCATCACTTAAAGCAACATCCCAAACGGCTACGAGATCTGTCATTTTTTCCAGGCTATAAGGAGGGCTAAGGAAATAAAATTAAGCAATTACAATAGGGCAATGCAGTAACAGAATAACCAATTAATCCTTCCAAGAAGAAAACATCAGATTTTTTAAATATTTAAGTGATATTACCTAAGAAAGTCTACTTACAATACATGTAACTATCTTCTCTATCTTATGCATTCTTCTTTTAAGATGAAATTACTATATATGGGTATGGTCGGATAATTCCAAACAAAGTCACCTTAATATTAATAGGATTAAGAATCAATTAGTTGATCCACAATAGTATTCTAAGCTAAGCCACAGAATAATGCTTGGAAAGGTCAGGAAAAGTTTCTAATTCTCCCTCCTGTCATTTATAAAATAAGTATTTAATTTTAGTTTCTCTTTTTCAGATCCAATCATTCTAAAGCAAGAATTTTCAAAACCTTTCATACTTAAACCAATAACTAGGGATTTGTTTTAACAAAAAAGGTTCTAATTTGTAATACAAAGACTGAGAAAAAGAAAAGTCATGAAAGAACTGTCCTATAATAGAGATTAAAATGTTATGGAAGATAATACACTTGTTATTATTACAAGAAATCTTATTTAAAATGTAAAGGATTTCTGTTTCGTCAAGTTTCTGGCACAATTTACATATATATATATATATATATTTTTTTTTTTTTCCTCCTTTTTAGGGCCGCACCTGCAGCATATGGAAGTTCCTGGGCTAGGGGTCGAATTAGAGCTGCATCTGCTGGCCTACACCACAGCCATAGCAACGCCAGATCCTAGCTGCATCTGCAAACCACACGACAGCTCACGGTGATGCTGGATCCTTAACCCACTGAGTGAAGCCAGGGATTGAACCTGCATCCTTATGGATACTAGTCAGTTTCATAACCTGCTGAGCCACAACAGGAACTCCTAAACAATATTTTTATATGTATTTTTTTTTTTTTTGGCTGCACCTTCAGCATGTAGAAGTTCCCAGAGCAGGGATTCAACCTGAATAGTAGGTGCGACCTGAGCCGTAGCTGCAGCAACACTAGATCCTTCCTTAATCCACCACGTGGGAACTTCCTATATTGATATTTTGATATAAAATATATCATATATGTATCCTACATGACTAACATATTATATATAATGCATATATAATATATAAGCAATATTTTGATATTGATAGAGATTTTTTGCTTTGGGAGAAGTAACATTTCTTACAGTAATGATCATAGCTAACGGTTATTCAGTATTTACTGTGTGCCAGTCACTCTTCTAAGGGCTTGACACATTAACTCAAAGAATTCTCACCATGAGAGGGCTACTATTATCATCTCTGTATATAAATGAGGAAACTGAGGATCAGAGAGACTGTTTGTCTAAGGTCACAACGACAGTATGGCAGATGGGATTTACTTTATTTATTTATTTTTTTGCTTTTTAGGGCCGCACTTGAGGCATATGGAAGTTCCCAGGCTAGGGGTTGAATTGGAGCTAAGCTGCCAGCCTATACCACAGCCACAGCAACACAGGTGACCTACACCACAGCTCACAGTAATGCTGGATCTGTAACCCACTGAGCAAGGCCAGGGATTGAACCTGCATCCTCATGGATCCTAATTGGGTTCGTTAACCAGTAAGCCATGAAAGGAACTCCGGGCAGGTGGGATTTAAACTTAGCACTCTTGGCTCCAGAGTCTGTTCTCTTCACTACATCCTACACTTCATTCACTTGAATCTCCCTTGTATGCTTTAAATCAGAGATGGGAAACAGGTTTTATATCATTTTAAAGTGATTGCCAAGAACTTTGTCCTGAGAGAGATCTGGAGACCTTATATCCAGTTCTGTGGGAAAGGATGCCAGGGTAGTGGTGACCACCAGCATGCCACCCTTGCTCAAAAATCACAGAAAAGCAAAACTATGCATTCTGCAATATTATAAAACATGTCCTTAAAAAGTAGCCAGGATAAATACTCTTCTGAAGGATTAAAACCATCTTGGAAGATTCATAAGCCAGTTTTATTGTAAAATAAAACATTTACCTTTCGTCATCTTCAAAGATAGGACTGTCATCTCCAGATGCCATGGCTGGCAAAACAGTCTTTAATCCAATTAGCGGCCAGGAAAGAAAAAAGCAGAATTGCAGCAAAGAAAGATTGAGAGCAACAAAGATGACATGTGCAAAGGATTTTTCTAACTTTGCAATCCTTTTCTTAAATTGCATGCAGTTTCTGATGAAACAGCTTTTACATACAATAGAATTGCAATCTCTAATTTTCAGGGAAAGAAGTTAAATCATGCAAATTAGCCACATTTTTCCTGTTATGGATTTATAATTTCCTAAAACTAGAGAATAGACTCTAGTTTACTTCAAGGATCATACCACGTCAGAGCTGAAAGAGACCTAGAGCTCCTCTGGGTCCCGTGCTTCTCAAACTGAGAAGAAGCCCCAAGGGTATGAGGCAGTAGGTCAGGGAATACATAAAACTCCAAGATAAACAGAATGCATCCTCTGGAAGCATCAATGTTACAGGGTGATAAAAAATTTAAAATGCAATCTTCATATTAAATTTTAGAAAGCTATATTATTGTGGAATATGTAAGTTTAAAATTTTTTTAGGATAACTTCAGAGAAATGTTGAGCTTGCAGGAAGCAGCCAGGGATATGTTAGTTTGCTTTACGAAGCTAGTTAGCTAGAACAAACTTAATTTGCCCACTTACTCAAGCCCACTTATTTTACTATTGCCAATAATGAATCCACAAAAGTTACATGGTTTGCTCAGGTCACTAGAGGTGCCCAACTAGAGTTCAAAACTCCTGTGTAATTAACTAAACAGAATCTGGGCTGTAATGCTAATTAAGTTTTACTGCAATTAGAAGCACACACAATACTCACATGCATAGGAAACCCTCCACATTTAAGAATTTGGGAGTAGCAGTTGTACCTCTGTCAAACCTATTGAAAAATAAGTTCAAATATCTTTTGCTCCTAAGATCTACTCTCGTCTAGCCTTTGCCTTATAAATGTTCAAGGATGCTTTCTCCTTGTAAAAATGGGAGATTTGTCAACTTTTTTAAACTGGAAACAGCTAGAAGCCACAAACCGCTTTTTCTTTTTGTTTTTTTTTTAGGGCCATACTTGTGGCATAGCTGCAGCATATGGAAGTTCCCAGGCTAGGGGGCAAACCGGAGCTGCAGCTGCCGACCTAAAGCACAGCCACAGCAATGTGGGATTCAAGCCTCGTCTGTGACCTACACCACAGCTCACAGCTATACAGCTGGCCTATGCCACAGCTACAGCAACACCAGGTCTGAGCTGTATTTGCAGCCTACACGGCAACTTGGAACAACACTGAATGTTTAACCCACTGAGCCAGACCAGGGATCAAACCCACATCCTCATGGATACTAGTCAGGTTCATAACCTGCTGAGCCACAATGGGAACTCCCACAAACTGTTTTTAAAAAGACATTAAAGAAGAGCTTAGCATCCATAAAAGCAATGCAATGGGCAAAGGAAAACTAACAATTTTAGAATTAAAACTAGGTTCAAAACACTTTGTATCTAAAATAAATCTCTTCTTTTTTTAATACCTTATATATCTGTGGATTTTTCTAGTTTTAAAAATATCTCCTAGGGTATCTCCCAGGAAAGTGGAGGGTATCCTGCAACTATAAAAGCAAAGAGAATAGACAGCAATAGAGGAAGCCAAATAGCATAATATAAACTTGGATAAGCATCCTTTGCAAATCAGAGTAGACTTTGGATAATACTCAAATTTTGCTCTACAACTTTTAGAGACTCCAGAAAGTTCAGTATTTCAGCATTCAAACTTGAAAGAATTATCCAGTTTCACATTAAAAGGAACCTTAAATATTATCACACTAAGATAAGGCATGGTACCATCTGTGTGGTTTGTTTTGTTTTGTTTTGTCTTTTTAGGACCACACTGGCGGCATATAGAGGTTCCCAGGCTAGGATTCGAATTGGAGCTGTAGCCGCTGGCCTATGACACAGCCATAGCAACACTAGATCTGAGCCATGTCTGCAACCTACGCCACAACTCATGGCAATGTCAGATCCTTAACCTACTGAGCAAGGCCAGTGACGGAACCTTCATCCTTATAGATAATAGTCAGATTTGTTTCTGCTAAGCCACGATAGGAACTCCCAGGCATGGTCCATCTTAATCATAATAATATTTCATATAAAGTATAAAACAAATTAGAAGGGAGGTTAGAAATCAAGATCATGTAAAAAAAATTTTTCCCCTCAACTATTAAACATTTATTCGTACATTCAACATTTATTTATGGAGTGTCAGTTTAAGGTGTTGCAAAAGTTTTGGAAATACTGGTTATTCCACATCATGAATGTACTTACTGCCACTGAATTTTACATTTAAGAATGGCAAATTTTGTCATTTATATTTTACAACTTAAACTAATATTGTAATACACAAAAACACCACAAACCACCATTAGATTGTACCCTTTAAATGGTGAATTGTATAGTATATGATTAATACCTAGACAGTTATTATTAAAAAAAAAAAAAAAAAAGACCCCGGTGCCGGGCTAGTAGTGTTTCCTGAAATATGATTAAACCTATAAGAGATGATCACAGCTGTCTCTGTCCCTGATTTCTACCTCAGTCATTTGAATAATGAGAAATATCTATCACACACAGATCCCCAAGTTACAAATTGGACTTAATAAACACATGTCATATTCTAGATGTATCCACCATGCTCATAGTCATCAGCTGCATACACGCCAGGCAGTGACCTGGGCACTAAGCTCAAAGTAAGAGACTCTGGAGAGACCAAAAGATGATTACAGCACAGCCATGGGATTGTCCTTGGAAAGAGACGCAGTTAAAAACACAATGGGCCCTCAGAGAAAGGATCCAAATGGGTGGGAAGGCCAGGGAAGGCCCTGCTTTACAGCTTGGGAGAAAGGAATTAAGCCACTGTCATTTTTAAACTCTTACATGTACATTTAATTATCAGGATCATGTGACCAAACTGGAAAATGATCATTACAAAGAAAAATTCCCTCTATTTCAACACGAACTTTGAAAAATGTAAATGAAAAGGATGGAAACACAAATGCCATTTACTTTCACTGATAAGGACTATGTCACTCACTTGAAACTTTGTTTCAAAGAAAGCTTTTGCTTTTTAGGTCTGCACCTGTGGCATATGGAGGTTCCCAGGCTAGGGGTCAAATCAGAGTGACAACTGCCAGCCTACACCACAGCCATAGCAACACCAGCTCCAAGCTGTGTCTGCAAACTACACCACAGTTCACAGCAATGCCAGATCCTTAACCCATGGTTCCTAGTTGGATTAATTTCTGCTGCACCCTGACTGGAACTCCTCAAAGAAGCTTTCTGAGTGACATATCAGTGCAGTATCGAAATCCCTTCCCTAGCAACACAACATCCATGTTTCCGAGTATGACTTAAACATTAAAACATTTCCACTGTCTAACGCCAGCTTGAATTTTGCTTTAACTTAGGTTTAATCATATTGGAGACTGTAGTGGTTTATCCAAGTTAAACCTAAATCATTTTTAAAATTGCTAATGTACTCAGAGTTCCCTTCCCAGCAAAAGCTCTACGTGAAGCCAGCCACAAGGCAAAACAAAGATGTGTTGAAGCTGTCCCCTTGATCCCTTGTGAGGCACTGTGAAGTCCAGCAAGGTGTGAACCACTTATTCCCAAATGCGAGGCCCCCAAATGAGAATAACTTTTCTGAGCCAGGGACACCACAAGCATTACAAGGGATTCACTCTAAACAAATAATCATGCTCTAAACCCCTAGATGGAACTGTACTCAATGAACTGCTTTTCAAAATAGCTAAGAACTGAAAACCACCTGTATGTTGGCCATCAGGAAGATAATCCATTAAGTAAATCATGGTCCTGCCACTCGGGGCCGGGGCCAGGAGCGGTCACCCTGGCTCACACCGATGCAGTCTTGCGCGGCCAATAAAAAGGATGGAGGAAAACATTAAAAGCCACAGGCAGACACATGGGATGTACTAGGACAAAGAAGCCTAGCTGCAGCCCTTTATGATACAGGTTCTGCAAAAATACAGCCTGCTCATGTTTATAAGAGGAAAGAGACTGGAAAGAAATACGCCTTAATGTTAACCCGGTGACTTCCAGGAGTGGGGACTTGGTTCCTGCACTTCCTTCCTTGTGCTTTTCGGCTCCACTTTCCCGACGGCAACAAATATGAATTTATAGTCGGGAAGAGGCCGGAGTCGCGGTTCTCAAGGCCTGGCGAGGACCGGGTGCCCCGCCGCCTGCCCGGGTCTCCCCGCCACCCACCGCGAGACGCCAGGGCCCGGGTCTCACCGCGGGATCGCACCGCCACGGGGACGCCACCCACCGCTCGGCGCGCTGGCTCCCGCCGCCGCCTGGAGACGGCGACTGCCCGCGACGCAGCGGGGGCCGCGGGGGGTACGCGCGGGGGCTTCCGGTCCGGCCGGGCCGCCCCACCTGGGCCGCGGGGCTCACCTGTGCTCCGAGCGCCGCGGGTACCCGTGGGTTTCTCCGACTCGGCCACTTAGGCCGCGGGGCCTTGTCCCTTCGCCAAGAACCCGACGCAGCCTCCGCAGAAGCGAGCGAGAGCTCGGCAGGCCAGAGTCCCGAGAGCGCCGACTCTGTCGCGCTTCAGGTCCCCGGGGGTGCCTCGCGCAGGCCGTTGCCCGCCTCCCCGCGCAGCGACCCAACCCCCGCCCGCTGGCCCCGCGGCCAGCTTAGCGCCCTCACCCTCTCCCGAGACTCAGCGGTAAGAACCAGCTGATAGCCGGCAATGGCCGGACGCTGGGGTTAGTTAACTAGGTGGGCAGAAAACAGACCCTGCCTGCTCTGAAGCCGCCGGGCTGGGAAATCTGATCAAGGCATTCGCTCCTTGAAACCCAGTAAGGCTCTGGTTACTCCTTTAAAGAGCAAAACTCCTGGCGGGTGGGGGGAATGAGGCCCTATATATGATCTTGCTCTTGCTTCACCTGGCTTCATTTAACCCCTAAATGATGCAAGGCCCTTCTCGTCCCAGGGCCTCTGCAGATGCTCTTTGCCCGTTCTTGCCCGCTTCTTCCCTTAATTAACCTCCATTTTGTTGTTGAGATTGGTCTTCAAATATCGTTTCTTAAGGAAAATCGTCCTGGCCCCGAAGACTTGCAACACCTGTAATTCTCCTCAGTTCCCTTTGAGGTGTGCAAGTGTTTGTGTGATCTTTGCTAAAGGTGCAACTTAGACCTAGATCCCTGAAGGCAGGGACCATGGTCTCTCCAGCTCTTGTACCTCCACACATCTGCTAAAGAGTAGGCCCAGCAACAAAATAGGACATGTGAAAGGATTCTCCAGGGGTCCTGAGAGCCCTGAAGATTTGGAGGGCACAGCAGCATACAGGCCCCATTGTGTAATTTCTTCCTGCCCTTGATGTTAATGTAAAGAAGCCTTGTTTGACTTCTGGGATTGCTAGCACGGATGCTGAGCAAGTATGTCAGAGAAGGGGAGTTGAGAATAAGAAACAAATCTATTGCTTGGGTTAACTGGTCTGCAAAGTAGTAATGACTGAATTCCTGAATAGATTATGTCACAGGGATTCTGCTTACAGAGTGATTTTTTTTTTCACTTTTTTAGGGCCACACCTGCGGCGTATGAAAGTTCCCAAGCTAGGTGGCAAATCAGAGCTGCAGCTGCCGGCCTGTGCCATAGCCACAGCAACTCGGGATCAGAACCACATCTGCGCCTATACCACAGCTCACAGAAATGCTGGATCCTTAACCCACTGAAGAAGGCTAAGGATTGAACCCTCATCCTCATGGATACTAGTGGGGTTTGTAACCACTCCGAGAGCACTGATTTCTTATTGGCTATCCTATGTTGAAAGCTCCCCGACGACCAAGACTTTTCATATACATATTTTCTTCTGTGCCACTGTCTTGAATATTTTTCAATAAATGCTTGTCGGAAGAATGAATGAGGGGGGAAAGACATAAGGCCCCAGAGTGGAAATTTCCAGATATGGGACAGAGCTAGTTAAAGACACCTCCCTAATTCCTTTTTCCTAGTCCTTGGTTCTTCTGAGAAACAGTTGTGAGTTTTGGGGCTAGGACCAGGAAACCCTGGTTGGGCAGAAACTCAAAATATTTTTTAATGAAGAATCATATTTTCTTGTAAAACTTTGGGACTCAGAATATCTTTTACAAGACCAATACATTGTAATTTATTGAATGCTTGCTTTTTGTTTCCTGTATCATTGCCTGTTGTTGTCGCAACAGTCCAGTGATTATGCTTGCACTCCTTTTACAGAGAGACCCAAAGCCCTTCAGAAGTTACAGGGCCAGCATGCATAGCCAGGCCTGTGGGATTTGCAAAGTTCATATTAACAGGGCCTGTTATTAGAAAAGTGTTCAATACGTTTGAAGAAAAATATAGGTCCTGTCTTAGAGGCCTGGGGAGCCCCTCTGCCCAGGGGCCCCAGAGTGCAGTGGGGTTCAGCCCACTCATGAAGTGTGCCCAAGTCTGCCTCCAGAATAAGCAAGGCAGTCTGATTCCTCCCCTGGCTGGTTCTGTGCCATTATATCCTCCTTGTGTATGGTTTCTGGGATTCCTGGAATTAAGAAACCTACCAATTTTGCCTATCTTTTCTGCCTACTCATTCCCTGGGCCCAGGGCACTGAAGGTAGGAGTGGTCACTTGTTATCAAACAGGATTGTTATGGGAAGAAATAAACTCTGAACAGAACATTGAAAGGTATTGAACTAAATGTAAAATGTACTCATCTGGGCTGACCCTGCTTTTGACTTTATTTCCACTCTCAAATTTTTTCCTTATTTCCCAGGAAGTACCTAGATGCTGCTCTAACCTCTTAAGCTGCCTCTCATCAACCTGCCTATAGACATCAGTGATTTATTTTAAGAAGGCAGCTAAAACTGCTTTCGTTCACTATAGTTTATGGTTTCATTGGACTGTTGGAAAAGGCAATTGTTGATGAGTTGACTGATTTTCTGAACTTCTTATACATGAGTGGGCATCAAAATAAAAGGGAAAAGTTACATAATCTGATACCTACAGGTTTAAAACTTTCCAATGTGTCCTTCTAGCATGACCATTGGCTGTGTGTTAAAGGAAAAGGCACCAGTGCTTTTCAAACGAGCCGAGGGCCCAGGATTCTGGCTCAGAGGATTGTGTGTCTGCACCAGTGCCAGAAACCACAGTCTCCTGCTGCCAGCTCGGCTACTGCTGCCTGGGCCTCTTTCCGTCAATACAGGGAGGCTCTGGCCCTAGCTACACAAACAGAAAGTGGAGAAGCAGTGAACCAAGGTGATTCTGTAGAACGTCAAATCATAAAAGTTTGACCGTTTCAGGAGAAAACAGGTTTTGGTCTGAGTCCTCTGGAGAGTGGAGTTTGTAGATATATCCTGAATTAGAGCAGATCCTAAGGACCGTTCCAAGGCACATATTCCAATTGGTTAAGACTTAAAATTTTGTGTCTAGTTTATTTGGAGAAAATTTTAAAAGATGGAAAATACATAGAAAAATACCCATATTCTCACTACCCATAATTGACCATCAGTAGATACTGGCTCAATTAAAAAAAAAAAAAAATCCCAGTAGAAGAAAACATTGCAGATAAAGCCCTATTTGACTTTCATCCCCAACATTATTACTTTCTTTTCCTCCCCCAAAGGCCAACATTCTTATGAATTTGGTGTGTTTGCTTTCAAGTCCACCTTCTATAGCTATGTAGAAACTATATATAGGAGTAAATGTTCTTGGGCTTGATATAGTTCTGCTTTTTTTGTCTTTTTTAGGGCTGCACCCTTGGCATATGGAGGTTCCCTGGCTATGGGTTGAATCTGAGCTGCATCTCCTGGTCTATAGCATAGCCACAGCCACAGCCACACCAGATCCGAGACATGTCTGCAACCTACACCACAGCTCACGGCAATGCCAGATCCTTAACCCTCTGATCTAGGCCAGGGATTGAACCCGTGTTCTCGTGGATATTAGTCAGATTCGTTTCCACTGAGCCACAATGGGAACTCCTAGTTCTGGTTTTAAAACTTATTGGAATTCCTGTTGTGGTTCAGTGGGTTACAAAGCTGACGAGTTCCATGAGGAAGCGAGTTCCATCCCTGGCCTTGCTCAGTGGGTTAAAGGATCTGTTATTGCCATGAGCTCTGGTGTAGGTCACAGATATGGCTTGGATCTGGCATTGCTGTGGCTGTGGCGTAGGCTGGCAGCTGCAGCTGTGATTCGACCCCTAGCCTGGGAACTTCCATATGCTGCAGGTGTGGCCCTAAAAAGAAAAAAAAATTTACACAGTACCGTAAGTGGCAACTGGGAATTTGTGTGAGAGAAGAAAGGATTCAAGGACACTCATCCTTTGGAATTCATATCACCATCATCATTACATTTATTCAGTCTTTGTCATTTTTTATTTTTAAAAATTTTATGGCTGCATTCATGGCATACAGAAGTTCCCAGGCCAAGGAATGAATGTGACCTACACCATAGCTGCATCAGCGCCTGATCCTTTAACCCACTGTGATGAGTTGGGATTGAGCCCTTGCTTCTGAGGTGACCCAAGCCACTGCAGCCAGATTCTTAACCCACTGTACCACAGCAGGAACACCTATTCAATCTTTATTGACAATCTTATATGGCATGCACAGTGTGAGGGGAGATAACAATGCTGTTTTT